>NW_008600677.1:0-20193 GCF_000691845.1 Merops nubicus
GCCATCATTGCCAGATCAGAAGGCAAAGAGAAGAAAACAGTCTCATCTGTTACAACTGGACAGGCTATCATGCCTGCAGCATGCCAATCCCCTTCTATTATTGCATCCCTTATGCATCCCGACCCCTGAGGATCCCTGATCGCCTCTTAACCCTCCCTCAGCCCTTTTTGGCACGTAGGGAAGGAGTTTTTCCCGATCTTCTCCCACTCGCAAACACCCATCATCGTCATGGGCTGTCTCATGGTCACGGGCTCTTTTGCGGCTGGGGGAAGGTGAGAGTGGGTGCGCTGCTGGGTTTTCTAAACAGGACTGGCAGGGGCTGGGTCTCTCGTCATTAGCTGCTTTAGGTGCAGCATCATTTCCTTCATGTCCTCAATCGCCGTCGATGTTACTGCTTGCCTTTCCTCTGGGGAGACCGCCCCTCTGCTGCTGGAGCCGCTGGGGGATGATGAAGTTGTCGGCCTGGCTTCTGGGGTTGGCAGTGTGGCCCCTCCTTTGGGAGTTCACAACACGAAACGTCCTCGGTCTTGTCTGTTGATTTTCTTTTAAAACTTGTCACCTCTGGGGCAGGGATCTTGATCTCAAAAATTACTTCTCCTGCTGTTTTCTTTTCTTTTGGGATTGCCCCTCACATAGGGGCATGCTCGGTACCTAGACCAAAAAACCTCACTACAGTAGATTTTTTTTTTTTTTTTTTTTCCCAAAAAGCCTTGTGTAAGGATTCTCTTGCTTCTGGCTCTGTACGTAGCATTTCCGCTGCTGCTATAGCTACCTTTTGTTCCACCTGCATCTCTTTCAAGGCATTAATAATCAATTGCCACACACTGCCGTGCTTCCACGCCTCTTTCCCGCCATTAGGTTCATCAATAATTTGTTCCCAAAGTTTGTCCCCAATTTCTTTCCAGTTTGTTATACTAAATGGTAATGTGCAATCCTGCAACAGTCTGTTCTTTTCTGCCCAAGTTAATAGGCCAATAAAGAGAATAGATTTGAGAAAGTGAGCTGCAGTGTGCAGCTCCATCACTCCCCCTGCCAGTGCCCAGGGAGTGATCCTGAATATGCAGATGGCTTCTGCCTGCTCGTAAATCCTGTATGTGAGTTGTTTCAAAGATTAAGTCCAAACTGCTCCAGATCTCTAAAAGTTTCCAATTCCATGGTCCCTGTTCAGGCGCCAGATGTTGGGAAGGGGCTCCAGAGAGAAGAGACACACTCCAGGGGGTCTGCTGTCAAATCCATTTATTGCAAAGTTTTACAGCCTTTTCCAGTAGACAAGTGACAGCCCCCTGAATCCCATAGGTTAGCAAGCCTGTTCACACGCCTACGTCAAGCTACTGATTGGCAAAAGCCACTGTCCATGCCCTGTCCACACACTCTGACAGCCCTGGCATAGCTCAGAGTTGTTGTAAGAAAGTTTGCTGATGTTTACATACCTGTCTGGGTGAGCAGCCAACAGAATCCACTGACTATAAACATTTGCTATTTGAGTGATACTTTTGTGAATTTTCTCAGGCTTACAAAAAAAAACTTATTGCCTGGGCTGATTGTCCATACTTAGCAAAATACGTCACCCCGCTTTACAAGTCACGATTCCACAACTGACTTATACACAAAAAAGATATCTTATATTCCTCTCAGTGCTCACCAGCAGTTAAAAGGAAAAGTGAAATACATTATGGATTAACATGGAAAGATTAGAGAACAAAACTGAAAATGTAACTGTAGCATAAGCCTTCAAACATCCTCAGTACAGTGGAAATATGGTTCCCCCAATTCAAAATAAGGAGATAGAACTGCAAAAGATGAAAGATAATAAAGGTAATCAAGTGATGAGATTGACTTAATCACTTTATCAGAGGAGCAGTTAACTGACCCATCATCTTTAGTTTGAACAACAGACAGCTGAGGGGAATATGAAACAGGTTAATAAAGGAAGAGAATGAAGAAAATTGTGGAGGGGAACAATTTGTGAGAAATAAAGATCCATAGATGGAGAGCAGATTTAAAGAAAATCAAATTAGGTAGTTAAACTAGGGAACTCACTGATAAATCTGGATTCAGTGAAAGAGAGGTTACACAAATTAGTAGATAAAGAATGCTTATTGTTGGCTGTAATGCAGATATGATGTTTCTCCAGAAATTCCCTGAAACACTGATTTCTGGAAGCTGAGGATATAAACTGCATGCTTTGTTCTCATGGTCTTTCTTTGCAATTGGACACTGTGAAGTATAGGATAGTAGGTTAGCCTTTGTTTTGAATCTGCATGGTTATTTCTATTTTCCTACAAAGTATGTTTTTCTACAAAAGAATTTAAAAAAGTAAACAAGTTTCAGACAATAGACAAGAAATAGAACAATTTCTCTCCTCTACTGAAAAAAAAAGGAACAGGTAAATCCAGAAAACATATACCAGTCGACACATAATGGAAAGAATGCAGGAAAAATAATTCAGTGAACTATCCAAACATTTTCAGAAACCAGCCACCTAAGAGGAAAGCAGAAGGCAATCAGTGAAATGGTCAGGTAACTAAAATGTTGCTAAAAACATATCAAGCAAATCTGTGGGACTTGGCCAAATATCATACAATTAGTACCTTAACTAGCAGTAAGACAGAATAGATAAATGCAAATTAACCTACAGTATTTATCCAATAGCCGATTAGTTCTGGGCTGAGGCTAAACTATGGTAAACCTCAGCAGCTGAGGTTAACTGAATACCCCATTGACTGGGTCACATGTTTATCCCTTCTGTGGCCCAGTGCAGCTACAGCCTCTCCCAGCTGCAGTCACTTGTGAAAATTAACCCTATCCTGGCTGAACACAGGCACTAATACCTTTGTTGAATGATCTAAAAAGAACACAGGTCAGCACTTTTTAGGTTATCTTATTTCTTAGTGTAGTGAAGAATGAGCACAGAGAGAATCCTTTCTTGAAAAGTATACAAGATGATATACTGTAACTTGAAGTGTTTTAGCACCTAACAGCAACTATTTGTACTGTCATTCCACTACAGTACTGTAGTGGGAAATACCCAAAAAGTGTCACTGAGTAGAAAAGTAACTTTATGCCACTTTCATATCCTTTTGTCTTCTTGATATAGGAAGTTAAAAGGGGAGCTGTTTTGGGGATTGCTAAACC
The DNA here is from genome assembly GCF_000691845.1 of Merops nubicus. Taxonomy (NCBI): domain Eukaryota; kingdom Metazoa; phylum Chordata; class Aves; order Coraciiformes; family Meropidae; genus Merops; species Merops nubicus. The sequence continues at coordinate 3,136 of NW_008600677.1, forward strand.
TTAAACAAGATCTCGTTTTCTGTCAGATTTAGGGTGACACTGTCAATCATTCTTATCTTTCAGACTTCATTCTTGTTTCTTGATGTTTTGCTAAGTATAGAGAGTTGCACAGCTCCCATCAATTTAATGTCCAGAGACTGTTTTTGTTAGACCAATTTCTATGAAATTCCATTCCACATCCTGATTTCACTTCTGCCCAAACTATTGTCATGTGCTACTTTTTTTCTGGTGCTGTCCTATTTTATCAGCTGTCTTGTATATTCAGCTGCAATGCAGTTTTTCAGAACTACTGAAAATACTTCCAGATCTTTCTCCTCTTTTTAACACCCTTAATGACCATTCCTTGACTCAGAGACATTTTGAACTGATTAATACATACAGCTGTCCCAAATTTTCTTTCCATAGACAAGTGTTAGCAGAAAGTATATGACCTAACCTTCCTAGTACTTCCTCCATTTACCTGCAACAAAACGTAAAACTCAGACTCCTGTTCCCAAAAAAAGGAAAAAAAAAAAAGCGTAAATTCTTAGATTACTCTATGTCCACACTTCCCAATCTACTGTTTCTCTGATCACCTTGGTGTACCAAAGCTACTTTTCTTAGATGTGGATTTAACTTAGAAAGTTGTAACTGGATGAACACCATGAAAAATAAAGCGCAAACCCTGTTGTTGCTCTGAAAGGTGTTAATCTATCCCTGGAAAAAAAAAAAAGACCCATGAAAAATAAAATCAGCTGTTAAATTTTGTCTTAAAACAGACTGAAGAGTTTATATTTACCTTATGATGTGGAAACAAATAGAATTATCTGAAAAAAATGCATAAAAAAAACCCTGTAAAATAAATTATTACTCTTTTCTCCCATACTGGTCTATACACCATTCCCTTTCATAAGAGACATATTTTCACATGTGTTCATGGTCTAGGATCTTAATTCCTCTGATCTTGATCTAGGCCTCTGATCACAAAGTATATATTAAAATAACAACCATTAAAGTAGCCTGTAGAAATCCATAAGAAGAATGTATGCAATACAGACAAAGAATAATTATAAATTAATAATTACAACAATCTTGTTTGAAAACTATTATTAATGACTAAATGTTGCAATAAGATGGTTGTGTTTTAATTAAGACATTAATTAGATACATTTATAAGGAAGTAGCATTGAATTAGCAAATCTTGGAGTACTAAGAATAAAAATATTTTTTTCCAGATCCTACAGATAACATACCCAGTTGATGTTCTGTCTATCGTCAGTGATTAAAGTTAATACCAGACAGAAGCCTTGATCCTGGTCAAAAGACACATGTTAAAGTGAAAAGTCCTACCAGCCAGTGATGAGATAGTTTTGCTAACCTTGTCTTTGTGGGAAGCCACTGTTTGCATACCTTAAGACAATCATTCTACTCAATGTCTCTATTTTATAAGGATTGGATATTTCTGTTCACTCTAGTGACGAGGATAAAAAGTCTGAAATACAGAAGTAGTTTGCAAACTACTTTCAGTAGTACTGTCAAAACTTGACATGAAGAGCTTTTAAACTGAAAACAGCAAGCAAATGAGTTACTAATCTCAAATGTCTCTGTGTATAAGCTGACAGCTTCTGTCTGCCCCTTGCCTTTGCTTCCAAAATGCTTGCCTGATGTAGATGGCAAGAATCTCTCTCCAGTTATGATCTTTGGATGTTTCTTCTGAAGCTGTCAAGCCCATCGCATTTCAGTGCCTTTTCTCTGTTTTCTATGTGCTGTGCAAGTGTCAGCTTACCATGGGGAATTGGAGCAGAAGCAGCTGTGCAGCAGAATATGCCAGCTACATCAAGAATAAGAGAGAGAAGTTCAGGAAGGAAACTGGAAATCTTACAGTCCCAATTACATCATGGGTATTGAGGAACCAGACCAAATGCAGTGGAGCTCGGCCAGCTGTATGACGACTCCAAGAACCTTCTTTTGGGCTATGTTCAAATTTTACAACCAGAGTTTACATGTTTTATTTCCTTCAAATAACTTTACGACCAAAAATTACCTAAATCTCTACTATCTCATGTCATCCATGACACACAAAGCTAAAGGCTACATGAATTTTGCAGGGAGAAACATGTGAGCAAAAAGTTTTACTGCGATTCTTCTTGGTCTGTCTGTGTTGAAGACCATAGCAGCTTTTGCTGTGTGCTTCCAGCACAAAACAGACTTGGTGGAAAAAAATTCTTCCAACAGGTACTGTATCAAGGGGCATTCAACATAATTCTCTAAACAAATAATCCTACTAATATGTAAGTTATTCCAAAAAAAATTGTTAGCTTCCATATTGCTATGTTTCTGATCTCCATCCATCCAGCTTGTTCAGTGGGACAATTGAAGGGAAACCTATACTCTGAAGTAAATACATTAGAATTCTACACCACTGCACATCCGGTTGAAAAATGAAGCATAACTAGTATGAAAGCTGTAAATTATGCCCTGCAAATTTTATATTAATTCATTGTGTTCTATGCAAATGTGGATGCAGGATTCTTTTTGCTGTTATGAATGAGGTAACCCATCCTTACCACAAATCAAAATTGTTTTTATTAGCTCTGACTGTAATTACCACAAAAAAAAAATGTTGTCAGTCCAGGAGAGATTAACTTTCTCACACAGAATATCTATCGTCTTTGCTGTAATAAATTTCATTTGTTCTTATAGTTTTTATTTGCTTCTACTCTCATTTAATAGTTCAGGAAGCCTTCATTTTCAACATTGAAGTGTTTTGCAGATTAGTTTTATAGGTATATTGAATAACATTTTCTATTTTGTCTTGCAGTTGTACTCTTGGTTTTATAGGGCAGTTACATTTACATATAAAAGCATTCTGCAAAGATTTAATCCAATATTAATATAAACATGCAGTTCAGTATTTGTAGAAACACTGCTCTTATTTATGCAAATCCATTATGTACATTAAATACTGTACTTGTACAGATTTCCTTAACTGAGCCACTGGATGAGACTTATAATGAATGTCCTGGAAATGCAGCAGAGATCCAAAGGCATATTATGAAGTGAATAAATCAGAAAATGCATTCTTGCTTAGATTGACATTTTAAATATCATCTCAATCATCTTATATGTAATTTTAAAAGTCTTCTCCTTCTTGAATTCTCTATTTACAAGGGCTCTGTCAATCATGACCCATACTGCAGGCTGGAAGACTGCACCACTGTCGGCTCTTCTAATTTTCTCTAAGCCACGTTCTTCATCCCCACAGGGAACACGTTTTCATAAATGCCAATGTGTGTATGTATTCAGTACTGCAAGGACATTTCTCCCATTGATTTCCTTCTGTGTGTGACTGTGAGCAAGAGAGGCGGGGGTGGTGGAGCAGTTCTTCAGCTGTTCATGTGCTACCTAAGATTCCCAGTTCCAGAATTAAATTACAGAGAGAGATCCATAATATACATTCAGTAGCTACAATGGCTCCCTTAGGGCTCTTTCTAATGGCATAGGCTCATTTGTGAGGATTTTCATGCAGCTTGCTTGAAAGGGCTTCAGCAATCCACCACTTTTGTGCAAATTACAGGCCAACAATATGCTCACCAAAGGGGTTGCTTGGCATGGAGCAGGTTATTTAGCACTGTTTGGCAAGGAGAGAATACATCATGAGAGGAGAGTAGGGTAGGAAGAGGGGAAAGGCAGTGATCTGTGAACAACGAGGGGAGTGGGGAAGGAAGCAAGCAATAACATAAATTATGAAAATAAAGCTCTAGCAATTAACAGCAGGCTTTCTTCTGGAACAATCCTACTTATGTTAAGTATATATGGCTTTAAAACATTTTTGGAGGAAAGAGTCATATAAAATAGTATTTCATTTGTATCAAGAATGAAGAATTCTTCCCTTCAAGTTCTTCATTCTGTCCATGTAGTTTGTGGATTGTGAGTCGTGTTGTGTTCCTCTCCCAGGCAAATGACAGGATAATGTCCTGCAGTGGGTGTTTCTTTGCGATTGCCTCAACAAAAGGTAATAAAGTGCCTGTAGTATTTTGAATCACAGAAAGAAAATGTATGTTTCAAGATTTTATCAACACTCTTCATTCCTCCTTCCTGGCAATATTCATCCTTCCATGATCACTTTTTTATCTCAGGCTCTCTACAAGGACAATCATTAGGACCTGTACTATCCAAATTCAATAAGGGTCTTGTGATAGTTCTCCTTTTCTTCTTTACACTGCCTTAGGAACATTTGGCTCCACACAGTTTCCCTTTTGCATTCGGTGGTGTCAGAGGTTTAGAGACGGGACAAACTATTTTTCTCCACCTGCTGACTGCAGGCTATGATGGGAAGGCTGTCTTCTCTTTCACAGATCATGATGTGGAGAAGTAAGCACAAAAGAAAGCTCCACCATGAAAGTGTCACTTGACAGATTTCATCTTGCTATTAAGACACTCTCTTGGCTCCTAAACTCCTGTTTGGATATTACATTTAATAACTGCTCTTTTATATCTGTATTTATGGCTTTTTTTTAGATATTAACATGAAAGACTAAAAGTTTATTTATTCATCAGGCTCAACAGTCACAGACACATAAAATCCTTTGTCTTCTCACATTGTATCCAGCAAGAGCTCAGCATGCCACAGAGGTGAACAGTGTGTGGACAACTAATTATTGTGCTACTAGCATATCAGAAGTTCTGTTAGAGTTCATTTAATTTTTTTTAGTTACAGGATCACTGTATAAACAGATGATGAATATACAAGAGTCAGAAGTTAAATCAGGGCTGAAGTGTAGACTCTTATCTGTAGGAATATGGTTAGTCCATGTATATTAATGGGTATGACCACGGTGATTTTCTGAAAATTCAGGTAATCATACCTTCTTTCTCTCACGTACAGAATTTAAACATGTCCTCTACTTGTATACCTAGACTTTGGATCTTTACCCGATAAAGCACTTAAGCATTTATTTAACCAGGAGGACAGTCCCATTTGTTATAGAGTGTCTGTAGAGCAGTTTTCCTGCATAAGGCAGAACTCATTAAAGTGTAGGCCACCTCTGAAATCCAGCTCTTTATGTTAAAATAGATTTTATTAAAGCAATTATCAGTGAAATCTGACTAACAGAACCACTCAAGGAAGCTACAAAACATTGGATGCCAACTTTTACATTCTGTTAATGAAGACAGAGCAGTGCTGTGTTTGTAGATAGTTTGGGGCAGTGTGCTAAAACAGTAGGTTGCCTATTAAAGGTAGCGTCTTCTAAAACTGATTTGGACAGTTTAAACCCATTAATTTCATTAAGTCTGCTATGATTTTTGCTGCTATTTAGCATCTCAAGGGCTTCTTAATAAAATTTTGGGGTGTTGAGGGAAATGGCAAACTGCTGTCTGTTTAGCATATGGGCTTAGACTGTAGAAAGGTCAAGTTCAAGAAATGTCTTTGACATTCACGTTCATGATTTAATTCACTCAATCTGTATCATTCATATCTTTCATCCCCTCTTCTCAAACTGAAAACATGTTTAAACAAATTTGATTTTAATATAGAGCAACAAATATATTTAAATGTTCTACAGTTACTGTAAAATTGAATCCTTATCCTGCAGGCAACATTAAACTGTAGCAAAATTCTCATTCAGTAATGCAATAAACATAATTGTACCATATGAAGGACAAATGCATCTTTAGGTAATGTGTATATGGTACTTTGTGGGCAGAGGCAAGTGACCTCTGCCTGCACTTTGTGCTGGCAGGAAGCCAGGTGGATGTGATTAGCAAAGTGTTGAGCCAGAACTTAAACCGATAAAGGTCTCTGATTGTAGAGGCTGTTACCTAGGCTTTGTTCCATCCTAACAATCCTTGCATAGTTTCTGGTTACATCCACCTTAGTGTTTTAGTTTAGAGTATGAATGTACTTCTGAAATTAATGTCCTGATCATCCCTGTTTATTGTGCTTTGTATGACATCCATGAACAGTTTCTATGCACTTGAACCATATTTCTTTTTGGATGAAAGGAAATGGGAAGGTCTGATCTCAGAGCATGATCTAATGAGCATTCCACATACAAAGTCAGGTTAGAAACAGTCTGAAGTAGAATCCCCCAAAATGTGTATAGCAAGGACATTGAGCATTGAGTCCTCAGCACCAAGTATCTGATCGCCAGGTCTGTTTATGTTCAAAATCTCTGTTAAAAGACAGACAGGGTGGCTCAGTCCTGCACAGTCTTCAGGAAAGGGAAGAAAAGTAATGTAAATCATCATTACATTATTATGGAGAAATACGAGTTAATGATGCAAAGCAGAATGTATTTAAAGTAACCCAAAAGTGTGGGCTGGGCCAGAGGAAGAAAACTTTAAATGCATTTTGTTGTTCAGTTTCTACTGTTTCTTGATTTTCTGCTGTCTCTGTTCTTTCTCAGATTGTCCCCAACCATTGGGGTCACACAGTTAAATGACTTTGTATTCCTGTGGAACTTATACTGAAAGCTACTTCCAGTGACACAGTACTTACTTTCTCAGCTCTCCTTGGCTGAAATAGAGAACAAGATTATGTCACTGTTGTGTGATGTCAATAAACACTAATAATGATATTCTTCATAATTATGAACTGATTATGAAGCAGAAAGTGTAGAAACATGGCTTTATATTCCAGACCTATAAAAGCATCTATCAAAAGGACACTTTAGGTGTCTAAAAAAGATGTTTAAAGGTTGGTCTCCACTGCTTAGGTATACTTTGAAATACTGACCAGATACAAATTGCTTGCTAGGGGAAAATCTATCTCACAAAACACAGAGAGAATAATATTAATTTGGTTCACTCTCTGTTTCAAAGCATTACTAACATGGACTAGGTTGCTCAGCCTTGGCAGTCAAGTTTAAATACAATCAAGACTGGAGCTCTCTATAAAGCTCTCCTTCAACTACATTTTTTTTTATGGGTAAAATAATTGGGTTTTCTTACTTTATTGCAAATTTTAAACTTCTGAAAACAAAAATTGCTGTAATGAAGGCCAAGTTTTATTTCTTTTTAATGTCTGGGATTTTTGTGTTTCTAACATTTAGATAATGCAGTGTTAGTGAAATAAGTTCCATAGAGTTCAATAAGCTTCCAAGTGTTGTATAGAAAACCAAATATATTGTTAAAAGAACATTATGAAATTTAAAATTCAAAAATCCAAACTCCAGAGATGCCAAAATTAAGGCTGCTTTACAACTTTAATTCAGACTCTTTAAATATTTTCTTAAAACCTCATGCATCACTAGTAGCCATCCTGTAAGCCTTGTTTAATTCATGAACATTATACCATCCCAGCACTGAACCTTTATGAACTTAAATATTATTACATTCATAACTCATAATTCAGCCAATGTTTCATGAGCCATATAGATTTTACTTTCAGAAATCTTTTTTTCTCTCTTACATATGCATATAGAAAAAGAAAAACTTTTACAAATGAGAAAAATAAGGCACAGAAGAATTTTGGCTTTTTTTTTTTTCTTTGCTCTGTTACTGTACTCCTTATTTTCTGTTCATTTACTGATTCCATGCCCTGCCCTGCAATGTTTGCCTACCCTATGCCTTGTACTTGATACCTCACAACTAGCAGTAAGCTCCTTCCTTCTGTCTGCTTTAGCTGCAGAATAAAGTTATTTTGGGAAGACAGGAGAAAAGCAAAGGGATGGAGGGAAAGAAAACAGAGAATCTTTTGTCTTTGCATAAAGTGACCACTGTCTTTACTTTGGTGTTATAGTGGCTACTCCTAGCTAGAGTGAACACTAAGAGATGCAGTAAGATCTGGGGCTCTTGAGCCACAAGATGGAGTGTGTTCAGTTATTTATATGCAATTGTTTTTTTACTGATGTTGCATTTGAGTTTAGGTTTGGGATTTGGTTATTTTTTGTTTTGTTCTGTGTTTCTGAAGAGGGCTTGAATTTACTTAGGCAAATTTAAATGATAAAAAATAAGCTAGAACATATTTTTTTCCTAAAAAACAGAACACCAAACAATATACAGTTTAAAAAAAAGTTATCAGCGTAACAGCTGTACAGTCACAAGAACCCATGAGAAAGGAGAATTAAAAATAGCTCATTCATAAAAAATATTTTATTGCATTGCAAAACCACAAACATGAAAAAATTTCCATTTTATCAAGAATAAACTCCATTAGATCTTTTTTCCTCTAGAGAGCTGATGCAATCATTTGTTAACAACTGTTTCAAAAGAGTTTAAGGCACATAAAAATATGAAATCTTTCATAGAAACAAAACCAAGTCCTGTCACAAATCAGAACAAGTCAACAAATTTAATTTTTATATTCTTTTTATACAGGTACAACTATTTTTGACAAGCCATTTTCATAGAATTGTTTGGGTTGGAAGGGTGAAGTGCTGCGGTCTAAACCCCAAGCCCTGAATCAGGACTGACATATGGATGATGCCCACAGCCAGGCAGGAAAGACCTTCCTCTTGGTTTTCTCTCAAGGGCTGGCCAATCTTAGGTGAAAACCAATTAGGGAATGAACACTAGGTTCTTTGCCTTTAGACTTAACATCAGGTGTCCTGCCTCTAAAGTTAACATGATAAGAGGTGGCTCTGCTTGCAGTGAAAGAGGGAAATCTATCTGTGTAATGGGTGCACTAGGTAGGGTTTCCTGTTATTGGAAGGGCTTCCTCACTGTCCACAACAAAGTTCCCAGCAACAGTAGGACAAGATGGAAAGCAGGACAAAATGGGAGTGATGGATGTAATGTTGTATATCTTCGGCATTTACTACAGTGACTTCTGTATAATTTGGATTGGACTGTTGACTTGGTTTATTCCTTTCCCCATTACTGGATTCCTAACTTGGCTCACTCCTTCACTACATCATCTACCGTGTGTGAATACATTGATTTATTTGTTCCTTCTGTTGTTAATTGTATCATATCTTTTCTGTATTTTTCAGAGTTGGATGGTAAAGTCTGGCCTGTATGATTCCTGCTAATGGCTTTATCCTTCATACTGGGCCATGTAGTCAGCAAAAGAAAGGCACCTTAAGATGACACGGGCAGGGACACCTCCCACTAGACCAAGTTGTACAAAGCTACATCCATCCTGGTCTTGAATACATCCAGGGATAGAGCATCCACAACTTCTCTGGGCAACCTGTCTTACCACCCTCACAGTGAAAAATTTCTTCCTTATATCTGATCTAAATCTACCCTTGTCTAGTCTGAACCCACTATCCCTCAGCATATCACTACAATCCAAGTGACAAGGCATTGATTACTCTAGCTGTCGTATGGGTCCTTTCCTTTCTGTCCAATTCGAAGCTTTCCTCTACATGGAGTTCTAAATATTCCATGAAACCTGTTATGGTTTTTTTTCAATTTTTTTTTTAGCTTTGGCTATTAGTGGAATGCAGTCTCAGTCTGTGTGTCTTAGGGTTCTGATTTCTTACTATATGATGAACAGTGCTGCTTCTAGAAAGTTAGCAAGGCTCTTCTGGGCATCCTTTTATGGTGACACCTTAGTTGAAGATCATTCTTATGACATAGGTACGTTAGATCAGAAAACTAGAGAAATTCCTGAGTCTTTGGAATGATTCCTGAAAAAGGAATATGCCACAGCTCAAGAGCAATTGATTGATTAGCAGAAGGTGAAGCAGATGCAATGGAACTAAAATGAACAGGTGTCTGGCACTAAGAGAAGCAGGAGTTGGTTTTCCTCTCTGTCTGGTGTCTAGAAGAGATAATGGCAATATATAGCCTTGCCAAGAATATGTTGTTTACACAGTATGTGTGCACCCACCCGCTCCATCTGAAAATGAGCTTGTGAACTCACCTGACAGAAAAGAACAGGAAAGAAAAAAAAAAAATACTGATGTGCTTTTGTATTGTGCCTTTTGAACCAACAAAAAGCATTATAGAAAATTAATAAAATCCACATGAAGGAATATCAATGTCTATATAATTTAGATGAGATTTTTGAATTGCTAGTTACGTCTCTTCCGTTACTTTATATGGTTATCAACATACATATACAACTTTTACAGATTCCCTTTATTTTCATGCTTTCCCTTTCTTGTGAAGAAGGTGTTAAAACCGGCAGTGAGAGAAATAAGAAACATGAATTTGATGTATTTAGTGTTATGAAACATGAAGTATAGAAATCCATCTATGCTAGAGTGAGAAAACTACTTACACATTTTAATAAAATCAATCGCTAAGGGCAGAGAAGTTATAGTAAAGACTAGGTGCAACAATATAGGGCAAGCTGATGGTCTCTTTGTTTCAAGAACATTTAAAAGATCCAAATTCTACCTGCACAGAAATGTGACCATAAAGTTGTCTGACTCTGATCAGTTTGAAAGAAAATAACAAAATGTTAAAAAATCTTTGTCAAAAAATTACTGACAAGATCATCTTTTAGGATGAGAAGTTGCGTATTTGGTATATTTCCTTCTTGATTTACATGTACAGTAGGTATTTCTAGCTTCATTCCCAAACTGTCTCTTTTGTTGGAATTGGTGCCTGATTTTTTTGTCAAATTATGTGACGTAACCTAATAACATCATTATTTACTAGTTGGTATGCTTAAAATTGATTTTAATATATTTATAGCAAATGTCTTGAAAATGTCTTTATGGTAAGATCAGTATTTTCATAATTCATACAATGTCAAGCCTCAGTTTAAATACTGGGGCATTTGAATGCTTGTTTTCTTCAAATGGGAGTACTTGAAGTCAAAAATACTTGTTCAACTTTGCTCATCTTTCACTAAAAAAAATTCTTCACTGAAAGTTCATAATGAAATTTCAAATGTTGATGAAGACAACCACTTCAAAAATGAAATGGAAGCTTAACTGCTTTTCTTATTATCAATATTATGTAATTACATTGTGTGGTATTTTGCTGATTTTAGTTATTCAAGCAGTTTAGCAGGCTTTTTCCTTTAGGTAAAATTCAGCAATATGTGATCTATAGTATTATCATTTACCCAAGTAGACGTCACAGTATTTTAGTTTATGGTGAAAATTCTTGGTCTGAATGGATGGAGTCATATGAGTGCCAGTAGTGTCTATTCTTAGCTGTCAGGGGCCATTTATTGTTAATTAATTGCATTAGATAGATATATACTGACTATCTGGCAGGACAGTTGAAATTTTGGGATAAAGTAAGTGCCCTAAAACTGGACTGTTCTCCAGAGCTGTGGCTGCTGACATTTCACAGTAACAGTCTCCAGCTCTTTTGGCTGCATTCTAAGCTCCCTCAAAGCACTCATTAGCAGTTCGTTCTCTGTCATTATAGCAGTTTTTTCTCCGTCATTATAGCAGTTCATTCTCTGTCATTAAAGTGAAAGAAGGTAGACAAAGTTGTCTGGAAAAGGTGGAATTTACATCTTGTATCTGAATTTACATCATGTTATATTCAGACAAAGTGACAGCTTTCTGAATTCTGACTAATAAATGCGGGATAACTGTCCAGCTTGCTATATGAAAGGTTAAGAAGTTTGCAACCATGGGATTCTTATGCTGTCTCTGGTGTTAGAGACCTGCTGAGCTGGCATGCTGAATGGATGAAAGAGGGAGTCTTGTGAAGATGAGATAGTCCTGTTTTGGCTAAAACTGACCCTGCAAAACTGCTTCAGTGAAAGTCCTTGAGGCTCTGGCAGGCAAATGTCAAACTCTTAGCCTTAGCACAACAGTAGGCAATACCAACATAAGTATTGTAATATAGGAATTGTGGAGGAAGGGAGTAAGAGGAGACTCCCTCAACTGAATTCCAGAGCAAATGAACAGTCTGAGGTGAAGTTTCAACTGATGGAAATGTGCACATACTTTGGACCTTGTGTTCATGGCCTGTCCTGCCACAGGTCTAGCCTTTTATATACACTACCTCATGTAACTAACAGTCATTAAAATCTCCCTGCTCTGTTGATTAGCTAGTGAACTGCATCTCCCCTTGTTGAGTTACTCAAATTTTCCTGTCATTAAGCTTAGTCTAAATTTAAATTAACTAGCAGTGGCTATGAATGTATATTAGCATAAATAAGGCTATAATTTGGTGTATTAACTTTGTACAGCTGACTACCAAGATACTTTTCTCTACTGAGTCAAAAATTCATGCTACTCTTAACAAAATTTCAGCATTCACCAACCTTTTTAGAATATATATTGAAATAAATTTAACACAATGCATGCTACTGAATATTTTGATAAACCACTTGGGGTTTTTTTTCAGAACTAACAAATTAGACTTCTGCCTCCAGAAAAGAAGTACTGACAAATTATAATTTCTAATCTTTTATGTTTCTCCTCATCAGAAAAAAATACAAACCAACACAATTCTGAGTTACAGGTGTGGAGCTGAAATTGTTCTATGAACTACTCTTATAAAGGGAAGAGACATGGTGGAACTGATTTATTGTAAAAAAAAAAAAAAAAAAATTGATACAGAAAGGCAGTACACAAACTGACCAAAGGCAACATTTTACTTTGACATACAAATGGTACAAAAGTATATTTTCCTTTAGCATATAGATAGCCTAGTGTACATACATTGTTGCTCTTTCCTTCTCCTATCTCACCAATGCAGAATACTAGCAGAGCTGAAACTGTTACAGTTTTGGTAGCTTAAACTTATTGTTTCACTATTTTTTCTTTTTTTTTGGACATAATGGGAAAAACACATCCTGTTAATAAAGCTCAGCAGATCATTTTGCTCTTTTCCCTTTTTAAGTCCTGGAAGACTCTGGAGATTCAGCCTATTTTTATCCTTTAAAAAATAAAAAGCAGCCACAGCAGAGGATACATTTTCACTTTTCACATCATCACCAAGAAATATAGAGCCCTGACAATAAAGATAAATGAAAACAAACCAAGAACCACTGGAGAAGGATCAAATTCATTTGACTTATGGGATGTTGTAGAGAGCAGTGGGTTACACAATCTTTTCTTTTGTTTCTGAAGCTACAAAGTGGAAACTATACAGGATAAATGTTGCTCTTATTTCAAAGCAAAGAAAGATAACAATAACTCGGAAACTAAGGGCCAGCTGTATCAGAGATTTGTATCTATTACTGACACTTCTTAGTTACCTAACAAGTTTAATTTCCTTAATCTCAAAGGTTCAGGAGGAGTGGCAGATAGTCAGTAGCACTTGTTTTTGACCAGAAAACATTTCTTCATTTAGATCAAGTCCTGATTTTCCTACCTGATGAGGAAACCCATCAATGTTTTTTTTTTTACCTAGAGACCAACAACAGGAAGTAAGACTTGGTATAGGGGTAATAGGACTTGGTCTTCTGTGTTCTTAGCTTGTTGAAGGTGAGAATATTCGTGTTCAAGACTGTTGCTCATTTCCTCTCCTATCTTAGTTATCTCTCTTCTCTTGTATTTGCAGAATACAATAACAGTGCTGACAATTTCATTTTGGCATTGTTATCATGTTTAAGAAAAACACTCCCTCCCCCTTTCCCTTTCCTTTTCCCTTTCCTACATGAGGGATGTATATTTTCTTGATTATGCAGAAAGCTGACAGTTGTCATGTAATGGGAAACAGGAAGCTGTAGTCTAAATAATTATACCAATTTGCTGCATCAGCTAGTCAGGAATATTATCATGAAGTCTTGGTCTCAGAATAGAAAAGATCAGAGAAGGAAAGAGCTGCTGTTAGACAAGTGAGATAAATTAGTATGGAAGATTAGTCAGTGATTAATATGTTTCAAGAGTTGTTTTTATACAGTAACAATTATAGATGTATACTTATCGCCCCTTCCTGGCTTGTCTCTATTTATGGACAGTAATAAGATGAAAAGCAATGGAGAGAGAAACTAGGATTTGTCAGAATGCTGATTGTGTAATCAAGCTTAATACATGGAGAAGTTTCAAACCTCAGGAAAAAAAAATAAAAGGAGGAAATGAGCAGTATATAAAAATCAGATTCTTTATCAGAAGTTAATGCCTCTACCATGTTCCTTAAAGGCTATTATAACACCAGATATTCTTCTGTCTGAAGCAAGAAATACAATTACAGCAGTATTCTCATGATTAGCTGTCACGCCAGGTTGTGGCGTTACCAATGTATATTATATTCACTATTTACATCCTCAGTGTTAATACATTAGTGGGACAGGGTCTGCTTAGGTTAACAGAAATAACCTGTCCTTGTTATAATATGGCATGAAGGGGTTCCACTTTTCCTCCCCGAATTTTCTTCATGTTCTTGTGCAGTGATCTAGTTTGTGGAAATCATCTGACTGCAAACTGATGTTTTGTTTTCATCTTGATTTGTCTTCAGCTTTTTAGATTTGGTTCATTATACAACTACACAAGCATTATTAAGACACACATGACTCATTGAGAGAAGGTGGGAGCCAGTTCATTAAGAGGCATTGCAAGCTTACATTAGACTAAAGTGACTGTAGCTTAAACATGAATGAGTATACTAGCTCAAGAACTCAGTGTTAATACAAAACTCTTTAGTGATCTAGGAAAGATATACTGACAAAATGATAACAGGTTACACTGATGATACATAACTGTTATAAAATAAACCTTTGTAACTGCAATTGGATACGTAAATAATTTAGCACTCTCATTGAAATTCCCCAAGACAAAGACAAAGAAGAACTATTCACTGAAGTTATGACACCACTGCAAAATCAGCCAAATTGATGAAAGTAGGATATTAGGCTGGACTTATGGAAAAAAAATATTTTGTTGTGGACAACACTTTACCAGTTTTTCCTGTGAGTGTGTTAAAGCGCATACTGCCTCTAGTACACACAATTTCATTTTGGAAAGATCACAACAGAAATAAATCATTTTCACATATAGAGCAATATCTGAAATCAACTCATTAGGTGCAAAGTACACTTCTCATTACCTCTCCCTGTACTTTTCCTTTAGCAGATTGAATACATTACTAATTCAGTTTTGGACATTGTTATAGATATTATTCTATCTCCATGTCATTGAAATTCATTCTTCAGATAAATGAATAGACAAATTTGTGAATATTCTCCTAGCACTGTAGAATAGCTAAACACAGTATTATTTTTACCTGAATCACAGACTCATAAAATAATTATGGTTGGAAAAGTTATGTGATAGTCATTCAGTCTGTTCACCTGCTCAAAGCAGGACCAATTAGATGACTATTCTCAGTGTTGTGTTCAGTTGTGTTTGGAATATATCTCTAAGTATGGAGGTTATGCAACCTCTCTGAGCAATCTTTTCCAAGAATACCAAAGTTTCTTACCAGTTGCCTGCAATTTCCTCTGGCAGAAATTGCGTCCATTGTTGCTTGTTGTATCATGAACCTTCAAAGAAGAGTCTGTCTCCATCTTATCAATATTCTCAAATCAGACAGGTGTAGGCACTAACCAGATCTCCTTTCATACTCTGTTCTTAAGGCTTAAGAATAACAATTAATTCAGCCTCTCATATGCTATATACTTCAATGCCTTAGTCATTCTGGTGGCCCTTTGCTGGACTCACTCCACAGTGTGTCAAAATGTTCTATCTAGGAGGCATAAACTGGACTAAGTAGGCCAAGTAAGGAGTACTGATCTCCAGATTACCCTGTATGTTTGCTGTTGTTATCCAAATGAGTTATTTCCATGTAAGAGATTTTAGCATCACTGTGGGAATTCTCTGAAATATATTCAGAATGTTAAATTTTGGGGAAAAAAAAAAAAAACAAAACAAAACTAAACCAGAAAACATAATTGTGCCATGATATTACTACTTACAGTGCACCCATATACTGAATCTTTCACTCAGGTCTCATAACTCCCATTTCAGGAAGGTCATGGTGAAACTTGGAAGAGTATAAAGAAGGACAGCAAGATTCATCAGGTGTATATAAAAAATATATTTCAGTTCTAGAAATCCATGGCATCTGGGACTTCTAGAAACAGAATTTTTAATTCTTATTATTGTATAAATTCTATGTGTTTTGTGTACAATAACTGCATCCATCTCATTTCCCGTGCATGCAAGATGTCCTTGAAGTGCTGGGGTTAAACACCCAGCCCTGAGTGAGGGTTGGTATATGGATGATGTCCACAACTAGGCAAGAAAGACCCTCCTAACTGCTTTTCACCCATGGTCTGGCCAGGCTTGGGTGGGAATTGATTAGGAGATCACCAGCAGGTGCCTTCCACGTTAACTTGGAGGCAGGGCAAGAAGCAACCTCTGAGAACTGACTCCGCTTGCAGTGGGATTGGGAGGTCTGTTTGCACAGTGTGTGTGTGTATTCTGGTTCTTGGAAGGGTTCCATGATGTTTCATAGCAAGTGGAGTTCCCAGTGACAGGGGGACAAGATCAAGACAGGAGAGAGAATTTATAGGGAGTTCTCCTGGTAATTACTATACGATTTGGATTGGACTGATCACCTGGTTCCTTCCTTTCCCTATGGCTGGGTTTTGGAATTTGCTTGCTGCCTTCTTTGATTCATCATGTGTTGTGAGTGAACGTGTTGTTCTGTTCATTCCTCTGGTGGTGGGCCACGTTGGATATTTGGCCTATCATGTAAGAGCAGAGGGAGAAGTTTGGCTGTTGGTTTGCCTGTTGACAATAATATCATTCCTAGTTGGGCAAGTGGTCAGCAGAAGAGTCCTGCAGTCACATAAAAGGTCTTTTTGGTTTGTAGTTTGTTTGTGGTTTGGGTTTTGTTTTGTTTTCCCCTTTAGATGCTTCTTTTGCAGCATTTCGTCAGGAACCTGTACTCTAACATTAGGTTTCCTGATGTTCCCTCTTGTTAGACTGCTAGGTTACTTTGACCAGGGTGCATAGCAATTACATCAGTTCATTGTTATTGCCAGGCTTTTGGGAATTGTTTCCGTCTCTGTATTTTTTGTTTCCATGTGGCATGATAATGATTAGCAGCACAAAGGTGTGAGACATAGTTATTCACGCATGTTGTCACCGGCTGCGGTAACTCACTCTTAAATCACCGTTTTAAGTTTTGTAGACATGCACCTTGTTTCTGGCAGTTCAATTTCTCTTTTGCTTTTTATAAATAGCCTGTGAATGGAGCCTAGCATTTGTCATGGATGTTTGAATTAAATTTATGTAGAAAAATGTTAAAATGAGTGTGTCA
>NW_008600678.1:0-4739 GCF_000691845.1 Merops nubicus
TGAGAACCTCAGCCTTCTCCATGTCATGTAGAATCATGTCATGGATAACCATGGTTATGAACATATTTTCTGTTAGTAACAACATATGGAAACCTACCTGAAAATCCATGAGCTCATTTATTTTTATGACATAGTGTAGAATCTCCTGTTTTCCACTAATCACTCCCTATTAGGCTGGATGGGTGTGCCAGGGTGACTTAATAGAAAATTTAAGGATTCATTCAGCCAGAAAGGTGTCAGTCCATCTGCAGTCCTTGCTTCTGACTCCCTAAGCAGGGTGATGAATTTGCATCCTATTCTGAAGTGCCTTTTACTGCAGGCTATCAGTTGAAAAATATGGTTGATGTTGTGCATCCAGGCGCAAAAAAACCAAGTGCACTTAACTACAGCTCCTAAGTTCCTCTATGAGGCTGTGCCAAAACGCAAATACCACTTTGTGAAACTAGGGACCAAGGGTGGTATGGAAAGTATGGCATAATGAACATGGTAACTAGCATGCTGAGTAGATGATAGGAGCTATCCACAAATGACCAAGAAACAGAAACAATTGAGTTTTGTTAGACTTTTTAGGGTTTCTAAACTCTACTAGAATATACAGTGTGGGCTATGCTTTCATTCCATGCATGCTGTTTCCTGGTGGTAATGTAATTATATCTAGTGTGGAGTAAAAATTGAAAGCACACATTGTGTGGAGAGGATGAATTGAATGAAAGATTAACAAAGGCCATTGTAAATGAGCAAGATAGCTTGGCAGGAATTTCTTGGATTAAGCAGTGAGAAATGTTCTCACCATAACTCTTAATTGTAGGATAATAAATATTTCTGGAAATATGGTCTATGTGAGATTGTAAATTTCCCTCAGAGAAGCCTTGAAAATACTTTGATTATGCTTTATCAGCTGGCCTTATATCCATATATTAATAGATTATCAGTTTTAAAATGGATATGTCTTAGTGTGAGTGTATCAGTTCTCTGCATAGACTGAAACCAGAAAAGAAATTATATTATTTCTTTGGTCATGTGGACAGATTTCAAGGAAGTGCTTGTGGTTATATAGTTATATTTTAATTATTATAGACTTTGAAGTTTTGTAGGCCATATTGGAAATTAATGAGGTAGTATGGCAGCAATGAAATTTTGGAGGATGAATTTTTAGGTGAAGTAAGAAGGAAGCAAATATATAGACTCACAGCAATATAAATGTGCAAACTTTGTATGAAAGTTATGACAAATACAGGTATTGTTCTTTTATAAACTTACCTTTTTACAGCTAAAAACCCCTGGGGGTTATACGCCATTTTAATTTGATAATATTTTTCTTAATGATTCTAGTTCTTAAAACACAGAAAACTCTTCAACTAAGCAATATAGTGGAAAAGAAATACTGAATCATTTACTAAACACTGAAGTTAGAGCTTTTTCTGCTGCTTAGCTGGGCAAGATAGCTTGCCTTCCTGAATACAAGCCTGGATATTGGAGTGAAGTCCATATTCCATTTACAAATCTTATTATTATAAGCATCAGGAAATTAAAAAAAAAATGAGTTTTCCGGTAGAAGTTAGTATCAATGTTCTTCTTTATTTTTATTTTAACATTTATTATATTGCTGCAAAACCCACTTGATGAGAATGGGCATTGACAATAATCCTTATTTTTGCAAAGTATCAGAACCGTCTTCTAATTACTATGAAAGATAAGGAAATACTGTTCACATTTACATGGGGGAATTTGATGTTCCACGATTCAGTCTTTTAATTCCACTTATCTCCAGAAAAAGAGCTCTGAAAGCCCCCGTGTGTTGCCTCTTAGCTGCCAAGCTGCCACATGTGCTTCCAGGCACCTATGTTTTTGCTTATGTGTGTGCTCAGGTCTTTCTCTGTCCTGAACCTCTCTCATCAGATGCCAAAACCTTGTCCTCAAGAAGTCTAAAAGGCTGCATGAATTTACAGGCCAGCTTCTCTCATTGCAGAATCAGACACTAGTTCCTTTAAAGAAGTAAATAAAGAACCTTTCACATCATTGCAAACAGCTTTTTAGCCTCAGAAAGAAGCCCCTTGAAATTCTGTTAAGTATAATTGGAAGCCTTGGAGGACTTCTGTTAGAGACTTCTGGAAGTCTTCAGCACTGTTTTCCTTAGCTCCGGGATTCAGTAGGGCTTAAGGACAAGACTGCTATCAACCTGTTCAGACACCAGCAGTTTGTGCAGCATGGTAGGAACAGTTGCAGCTACCTAGGGAATTTGGTCCAAGCAGAGAAGCACACAGATACTTTAATTGCTTGGACTCAGGAGTTGGAAAACTTTACACTGTAAAACTTGGACAAGTTACCATTTTCTGCCTGGTCAGCAACTGTACAGCTCACCGAGTTTCTTCTGAACTCCCATAATTTGCAGTCTGACACACTAGGGTAAACCATAACTCATGTTGTGTACGGCCCATAAACACAGGCTTTATTTCAAGCACTTGACTAATCCTGTCGTTGTGTAGCAAAACAGTCAAATGTGTGTTCATCTCCTTGAAGTTACTAGGAGTTGAGAACAGAATTAAGATAAAATATGTATCTGAGTGCATTACTAAAGCGGTACTCAAAGGAGCTCCTTTTATGTAGTCTTTTCTATGCAGCATACAATCTGCTGTATTCTATTTCAATAATTACATTTTGTAGATGAACTTGCATGATTATTCTGTTGTAAGTTTTCAAAGGTTTAAAATTTGTTGTTTTAAAAAGCAAAAAGCAGTAGAATGAGTAGTGGGCAGATGGAAGGGAAAAAAACCCACGCTATTACTCCAACAAACATGCAACAATCCTTGCATTTATATTGTCAGCTCTAGCTAATTTGAACACAAAACCAAAAACCTTCTAGGAGGTTCATGTAGTACTTTCACCCCCTTAAAGTGTAGGATTTCTTAAGTTTGAAGTTTATTAATAAAATTATCATCACCATGTTATTCTGACATATAGCTGTGATTTTGTTTTCTTCTGTTTTGATTTTCACATCCATGGATCTCATAGCATATGTTCTGTGCAGAAACTGAAACCAGTTTGGAGAGAACATTAGCATTTCTGTATGACTAATGTATTTAAATACCAGATACTAAAATATCATATGAAGTACTACAATATATGTTTCTGAAGTCTAGAATGAGAAAATGCATCTCTCACAGTAATGTAATAAAAACTTAAGCTAGATTCAACTCCAATGGTTTAACATGTAATAGTTAAATTACTGACTTGCTGCAGTAGACTGATACAGGTACACTTGGTTATTCTCTGTAATATTCTTTGTTCTGTATAGAGCTTCTGGTGCACATATGAACATAGTTAATTGAGTTAATGATGTAATTGACCAGTTAGTTTCCTTAGCTTCATTTAATTCCAGGTTTTAAAAAAATGTTTCTCAAATGTGCGATGCTGTTTTGCTAATTTACTAAATAAAACCAGTTAGGTAAATATCCCTATAACATTCATTTGGTGACACTGTCATAAAAAAGAAAATACATATTTCTATCCATTTTATACATAAATATATATATAAAGAAGGCATGCAAAATAGGCTTCAAGCTTACAAACAGTCAATAAAGACTTCCTGGCAGAAGCTTTGAGCCATAACAGAAACGACTTTTCTCTCAAGTAAGAGGCAAATAGACAAATAGTGCTCATTTAGTTCATTATAAAGAATTCCTTCAAGATGCATAAGATCAAGGATCCCAGGTATGTTATTTGGCTGTCCATGTATCATTCCACTTCAAGCTGATGTTAATGGAGTTGGAATAAACCTTTGTTTAGAGTTCTCATACTTAAAGTATAATTACACATTTTTGCTGTTAAATGTTTAGTTGCAAATGGTCTCCTTGGCAGTCATGACTTCAGTAGAGACTCATTTTTGAACACTACTTCTCTATATCCATTTCCAAAAGATGACTTTCAAAGGCATTAAATCTGGACTTTGAGGCCAAAATTGTGCCAGATTATAAGATAATTCTAAGTGGAAGGGGGTGAAGGGCATGAAGACATGGCTACCATATTCTAGTTCTCAGAGCCAATTATCTTCTGTAAGCTAAATGAACGCCATTTTTCATCTTGGCAAGTAATGAAGTACAATGAAAGCAATATCTTATTATTATTGGTGATAAAAAAATAAATTAGAATCCCGCTATTAGTGTCTGGCTAGATTTACATTGACCTAGCAGCAAGAGCAAACAATGACACTGTAAAATGAAGCTACTAAATGTTTTATTTATAACAGAAGTTGCCGTTACCGACACCCGATCTCCGGGGTAGCTGCCACCCAACCTCTGCCGTTGGGTACCATCACAGACACAGGCTTCAATGTGAAGGATGCTGCAAATGGCGTTTATTGCGCAGCTACAATTGCTTATATACCACAAGCCACGCCCACAAGGCCCCTCGTGGGCGGTCTAAGCTTTCCGTTACATCGCGAGATCTTCCGCACGCCGATCCCTGCCTAGGGCGGGCTCTGCTCACCACAACATCTCCCCCTCCCCATGACAGAAAATCAGCATTCTATCTATAGCACAAGCAAGTCTTAACAAGTATAAAATAACAGTAATAAAAGATTCAAGAGGTATAACAAATTCAAGGCACAGGTGAATTCACAGGCACAGTTCGTCTGAGTTCTTTCTTCTTGGAAGGGTGTTCTGTTGAGTCAAGATGCTGTTGCTGCAGTATCTTGATTCTTCTACAGACCGAGACTTGAACTTTCCCATCGAGTCAGGTCC
>NW_008600679.1:0-36585 GCF_000691845.1 Merops nubicus
AGGATTCTATGATTCTATGATAAAATACTGATACATTGGCCCAGAGTTCCAGTGAATTCTCATGAACTGCATTTTTCCAAGCGGGGTCTCCAGAGCAGTACTAAGACTTGTCCAAATTGATTCGTGTACATCTGTCAGGGCTCACTCAGCTCTGGCTCCTTTATGCCAGTTACTCAGATTTTGACACAAGAACTGAGGAACATGTCCATTGTGCCATTGTAGCTGCAGAAATCTCCCACCTCTACAGAAGCTGTTAAACTCACATTTGTAAGAATTGGAAGAGGAGGAGCAGGGGGCAGCCCCATCCTCAGCATAACTTCCCCTTTATGCAGAGCGTGACATTTGTGGTGTGGGATAACCTGTGACCCAGCTCAGGTCAGCTGCCCTGGCTTTTGCCCCTCCCAGCTTAAGCTCCTGGTTGACTGGAAGCTGCTAACAGCCTGCCTATCATGGCTGACCTGTCATTCTCTCCCAGCAAAATTAGGACAGTATTCCACTCCTTCACCCATATTCTTTACATCACACCAGAGTCACTCCTCTTGGGTATTTTCCCCCCCATCTCTCAGTACATCTGTACACACAGGTGTTAGTCCCTCTGTCCATGAGTCATTTCTCCAAAGAGTTCATTGAGTTAATTTAGTCCAAAACTGGGTCTAATCTGTCAGACAGGTGAAGGTGGGTGCAGGAGGATGATGTGCCGTGCATCTGGAGCCCACAGCTGGTGTATCTGGTGTGACCCATGTTCACAATCTGTGGTGAAGATGCTGATCTTGGGGAAATTACTGGGTGTCAGTTGCTGAGGCTCATTCCCCATTAATCTGGATGATTCTTACTGTAATAAATAACTAGAGAAGCGGTGACAAGCAGTATCCTGTAACAACAGGCATCATGCAGTTGAACTTACTGGCTAGTTTCACCCAAAAAAATCAAATCTCCTTGAGGCACACATCTAACTTTGCCATCCTCCTGCATTATTCACCCGTGGTGGTATGACTTCACCCACTGGCAGTCTGCTGCCAGTCTCCACTCTCCATTAGACTTATGTGGTCACCAAATAGGACTTTAAAAGGTGAGTGCGTTTTGCTGATCCCTCCTCTTTCCCCTCCAGTTGCTGGATCAGCTTAAGAATGAGGATCAGAGAGTCTCAGTTAGTGTGGTATTGTTGCTGGTGCACCGTTGTAGTACTGATGGGCACCTTTTGTTCCTTGCCTCTCAGCAGCCCCACAGTCTGTTGATAAAATGGGCAAGGTAGACAGTGTTTAGTTTCCTCCATCTTCACGCTGCCACTACACTAAATACACACTGGTGTGCCCTTGGGTCCTTGAAATGCGCTTTCCTGAGATAATCTGTGCCAGGAATGCACGGAGCATCTGGGCCAGTCCCAGCAGAGTGCTTTTGCCCCTCATACCCAGCCAGATTCAGTTCAGCTTCCACTACAGTCAGCTCCTGGGATCCCCCCATCACTCTGCAAATACAAATGGATTCTGTCCCTTTATAGTTTGAGAGCATTAGGGTGAGGTGTGCACTGGTGTCCTCTAGAGCCTTGTTTTTCCTGTAGTACTGATGTGCCAGGCCATTGAACCCACACAGTTCAATAAACTAAGTTGTCCCTCTCCTCCAACCTGGCTGGAGGCAGGCACCTCAAATTCTGAACAGAGTGCCCCTTGTCAACGTACAGTTCTGAGCAGCTCACATGGACTAGACCCCCACTGCCTTTATTCAAGTCTCATAAATAAGGATCTGAAGCCCATCTATGCTGTCTCGAGGGGCTGCCTACTGGAAACTGGAACAGGGCTTTTCCTGGAAGAGCCTCCTTTTCTGATCATTTTACCTTGTAACTCCTGCACGCGACCTATAAGTGGGGTAGGATTTCCATCTCATTTTCTCACATCTTCTCCACGATTAAACAGGGAAACCACATGATGTGTACCCTCTCTCTTGAGCAGGCCTTACAGGAGAATTCTTCTGACAGCTGAGACACTCATTGGTACAGGCAGGAAGTGCAACCTATCATCCAAGTGGGACAATTTTTGTACACCTTAGCAAGAAGTTCCACAGATTTGTCAGACTGGTTTTCCACAGCAGAGATGTTGGCCCATAGGGAGGAAGAGAGATTATCCACATACTGCTGTAGTCAAACACTCGTGTCACCCACCATTGTTTGTCTTTCCAGCTAAATAATGCTGAAGTGTTGGTGTATGACAGTTGCATGCTCAGTACCTGCTTGTGCCACACAGGTCCAGTAGCTCACGGTTCATCTGAATCTAACTGTGTCCATGGATCATGCAGGTCAGCAGAAGTCAGCTCCCACACAGTTGGTTCCTCAGCTAATAGGTGATACCAGCAGAACTAGCAGATCTCAAAATGTGAACTAGTAGCATAGAAGTGGGGGAGAAAAAAAGGCATTACAATTTGGTCTTAAAAGTTGAGCGTCACAGTAGCTGCATGCTCTTGTAGCATTACTATATGCAGCGAAAAGTGTCAAGGCAGCCTTACACTCAGTGAAGGAAGATAGAGACTGCATAGAATCAACTGACTAGATTTAAGTCTCAGAGAATAAAGCTAAAGGCATCAACAACAATAAATGAATAACAGCCAGAAGGATAAGGAAAGAAGAGCTTTCACAAACATGTCCATGGGGAAAAGAATACAAAAGGCCTATTAATAATACAGGAGCACTGAAGTGAGATTGATACCTTTGAAATGGTAGAAATCTATTTTAAAAATACTTGAAATGAAAGAGAGCTGAAATCAATGAGGATGTAATGTAGTAACTAATCAAAGGCAAGCAAGAAAACATTTGTGATATGTGAGCTTACTGCAGCACAGTGGGAGTCCAGATAATTTCTTTGCTGTACTGGTCAGTAAGGGAATCAGCTAATGGACTTGCTATAGTTTTGATAATTCTTCAGATAGATAGGTAATAGAGCTCTAGGGAGGTGGTAGCAGACTGGGGAAATAATATGTTTTAACAAGCAAAGGTACTTATTTTCTTGATGGTTACAAATAATTTGAAGAGATTCCAGAGGCAGATCATACAGCTTTTAGTAGGGCATGTGAAACAGGCATTGAAGAGGTGTCAGGTGTTTATGTAACAGTAAAATGTAGTTTGAGCTGCAGGAATATCCTGCAGCTGCAGTAATGCTGAGCTTAGTCCCAACCACGCAGTTGCCACAGAGCTGCCTAACAGGTAGGAGGTATGGAGAGCAAAGCAAAACCCCTGGGAAATGAGGATCTAGGAGGAAACTTAAGAGCTGAATAATTGCTGCTTGGGGAAAGCAGAGGCTGTGGCATGGAATGAACCTCTTATTGAAAGGTTACGTTTTCAGGAAGGAGGGAGCGAGATTTTTCTTCAAGGCATCTTGACTAGGAACCAGGATATTGTGGTACTTCCTCAGACATGTCTTAGGAAGCTTCCCACCTGAGAAAGTCCTTTTCTTCCCTGTTAAGATCTGGCTAAACCAAAATTGAAACACTGAAAACAAATCCCTGCTTGTCATGACTAACAGTACATGTCCTCAGAAATGCAGCAGTCAACATAAGCAGATCTGATCCCTTGCCTTTGAACCAAAACTACGCCAGCACTTGTGGAGAGAGTGACAAGAGTGCAATGCTGAGCATTTAGGGTGGGCAGCTGCATGTACCTGACACCCCTCCTGAGAATGACTTACAGGGCTGGCTATAAAGAGGTAACCTCTCTCTGGTAAGTTTAAAGAGGCAGATTAGCTCTGTAACACTGGGAATGAATATGCCTCTTGGTCTTGAAACTTCCACTTGCAATTGCCTGGTTTTCCTGTTAAGAATAACCAAGTGAAAAACTAGAGAGTAGGTCTCAAGAGCTCAACCTTAAGGCAAGATTATCATCTGCCTTGCTGTTGCAAGTTTTCAGTTTGTTCTGCAGAATAAAGCTGGGCACTTTCTTACAACACTGTATCATTCAATAGGCTCCTCAATGCGACTTACCTCCCGCAAAAGAACAAAACCAGATCTTAAAACAGAGGAAAGAAGAGCAAGAACACCAGGATTTAAATGTCAGCAGGATGATCAAAATTTTTGTTTAGGTACACCGACTGCTTTGTCTTCCCTCCACAGGCAGCAGGGTTTGTTCTTGCTGTGTCACATGAGAGACATAAGAAACAAGTTTTACATCTTACCCTTCCAGCAGGCTGAAGGGGTAACTGATCTCTTCTGTTGCTAATTGCATAGTAGTCATCAGGAAAATGATCTGATGGGTTTAAAGTACCTGCAGCGATTCTATCCTGTTCCACCTGAATTTCTCTTTCCTTATGGCAGTGTGCTTTTAGCAAACCAAATGCTTTCTAGTCATCCAAGTCTACTGTGGAGCCTTTTCTTTGCAAATCACATTTAATATGCCCACTGCATATGCCCTACAAAGTAATTAGATTAGTTCTAGTTATACAAAATAAACGCACCCTGCTGTATGAATCAAACAAGCAACATTTGCATGTGTGTATGTAAAACCACGTGGCATGTCACTTCTAAAGGGGGACTAATGAGGTACAGTTTTGATCTCTGGCAGCTTAGCTTTTCTGTCTGACCAGCGCTGTTGTGTTTCTCTCAGCCTGACGTGTCTGTACGGCTCTGGATCGTGATGCACCTCAGTATTAAAGCACTCCTTATAGTCACATGAGATTTTGTTGTTGTAGTTTACTTCAGTAAGCCTTCAGTGTTCTCCCTTGGCTTGTGCTGAGCTTGCTCAGCAACTCCCAAGCGGCTGGTGTCCAACAGGCCTTTGCAAAGCAAAGCACTGCTTGAACTGGGCTTTAGGGAGCTTGGCGTAGCATGAAACAGAGACCCAGCCTGGAGGCACATCTGCCTGCCTCGAGGTAAGGCTGGCTCAGGTTTCACTGTAGTCCCTCCTGCCTGGAGACTGTTTCAGACATGTCTCTATCTAACCAAACTCACTTCCTGGAGACTGATGCCTTCATCACCTGCCATGCATAACTTCCACTCCTCCAAAGCTCCCTGGTCCCCTGCTTTTGCATAGCAGGGGACATAACTCCCTTGGCCTCCACATTCAGGTTTTGTAGAGGGAAATGACCACCAGAAACCTCTCCTCTCCAGAGGTCTGTGCTTCTTCCTGAAGCCGATGTGGGAATCCACACGTACATACAATGCCGATGACCCTGTTGGGACACAGTATTGGTGAACTATTAGAGACACCTCCAAGCCAGCCTGAGAACGCAAGCAGAGCTGTACATCTCAGGGAGGTGCTGACACAGCTCCAGTGCGACCTGTCTTTCCAGCTGGTGCTGTTTTGAGCTTCTGTCCCATTAGTGCCCTTGACTTAGACGTTCAAGCTCCATATCATTCCAGACTCCTAGCAACATGAATCTCCCTTAACTTTTAATCTGTAACTACTGGTCAACTGCTCCCACCCACTCTTCCCATACAGCTGTCTTTGCTTGTACTTCTCAGGACCACACCTAGAAACACAGAGATAATAAAGCTCTCTCACCAGCCCTTCCACCCAAACAAGAGAGTGCTTCTGGTTGTCCAGAGACTTGTCTGAAACAAGTCACAAGGTTTCTTTTCTCTTAAAAAACACTGATACAGTGATGTACCTTCCTGCCTGGCTTGGCCTCTAGTCTCCTACACCTTCAGTAGGGGGCTTACTACAAAGACAGTATCTACCCTGAGCTGTGCAGTGGAGGCAGAGGTGACACCAGCGTTTTATCATCTATCAGGTGTAGTACCCAGGGAAGGAGAAAGGACCTCTGTGCCTCCACCCAATAATCATAAAATCGTGGAATATTTGGGGTTGGAAGGGACCTTAAAGATCATCTAGTTCCCCCTCTACCAGAGGCAGGGACACCTACCACTAGACCAGGTTTCTCAAAGGCCCATCCAACCTAGTCCTGAACACATCCAGTGATGGAGCATCCACAACTTCCCTGGGCAACCTCCTTTAGTACCTCACAACCCTCATAGTGAAGAACTTCTTCCTTACATCTAATCTAAACATACCCTCTTCCAGTTTGAACCTATTACACCACATCCTATCACTACAAGCACTTATAAAAAGTCCCTCCCCAGCTTTCTTGTAGGCTCCCTTCAGATACTGAAAGGCTACAATAGGTTGTCCCCAGAGCCTTCTCTTCTCCACTCATCACTGGTTGCCACTTGGACATCAAACTATTGATCCTAACTCTTTGAGTGCTGCCATGCACTGCACTAATTACTGTAGTCTGTCTGCTAACAGTTGCTTAATTGTCTGTATTTGCTAACAGTCAGATTAAGTTTCTCCTGTTTTTCCCTTCTGGGGAATGCTCTACAGATGGTGAGAAAAAAAAAAGGTGAAAAAACAACACAAAGTGCTCAGTCAAGTTTACTGTAATCCATGATACTTCCAAGCCTGGACATCTTAACTTATGGCTATATGGTTGAAGCACAAGTCTATCCTTTTCACAGTAAAACTATGAAGCAACACCTATCAAGGTTACTTGTACATTGTACAAGTAACACAAGCAATGCAAGTTAATCCTTGCAGTGGGAAATACATTTAGCTGCCAAGAATAGGTCTGTACCAGGGTAACCAGGTTATGTTGGACATATGATAATATATAAGGCTGTCCTCTGTGCTGAAAAAACAAGGGGGTCTCTTTGATCTTTTCTTCTCTATCTACTTTCGGTTTTGAAAAATACTGGGTAACTTTAAAAAGATTAGAAGAGTGTTTCAATATTAAATACAGTACTAGAGAACAAACAAATAAATGCACACAAGAGGCTTCTTGATCACAGCTGCAATAAACTGGTTCTGGCAGCAAAGAGATTTTCTCCTACTTAAGTGGTCACTGGACACATTCCATCCTTATGATGATCTACTTTGAGAATGTTTATTCTTCCAACAATAACATAACAGAAACAATCATGAACAGAGGGAGGCCTATAAAGTAAGTAAAGAGTACATGAGAACAATATGTGGTGGTTTTTTGTTGTTTTTAAGAATCTGTTAGTGTGTGTGTGGCTGCAATTTATAACTATGCATCCTATATAACTTACTTAGGAGTCTATATATTGCAGTACTTGGTGTAAAGGAAGAGGAAATAAATCACTTTTTACACCATCCCTACTTCCAGTGCTGGGTCTGTGATGATCGATGCAGCCCTGGAGGTCAGCTGGAGGGCTCAAGAGCTGAGAAGCCCCAGTGCACTCCAGAAGTCCTCAGTGTGAGCCCACCTCTAGAAAAGATGTCCCAGAGCTGTGACGATGGCTGTTAGCCATCTAAAAATTTCCCTGTGGAAGCAGGACTTCCAAATGGCAATTGAAGTTTCTAATCTAGTGCACAGGACCCAGAAAGCTGCTGAGGTCCAATTAATGATTGTTTTCTGGTTTATATTCAAATTACTCAATTTTAACAGGTTCCCTAAGAAAATAACATGAGTTTGATTATACCATCTGATCATCTGTCTGTGCTTCCTTCTGCACCAGTTACTGTTTGTATTGTTTTTTTAACCTCATGGCAAATTTCCAGGCGCTTATGTTTTGAAGCTGACTGTATTCTCAGCTGTAGTATGAGCTGGCAGCTGGATGAGGAAGGAAACCAAAATTAGTGTTGCAGCTGAAATCAACACAGGCAAAACTCAGCTGCTGTGAATACTGTTAGCAACTGGCTGGCTGATCAGCACACATGTAAATCTAGTATTTAAAGTGGTTTGCCAGACCTTTGCCCCACCTTTGCCCCATTGGGGTATTACAGAGGACAAATGGCACCAATCTGTAGGAAAACAAGTTTCGTGTGCACGTTCCACAGGTCAAAACCAACTTCTTTCAAATATCAAAGCAAAATTCTTCCATGTTCAAATATGAAGTTAACCCAAGGACAAGCAGAAATACCGTGTTTGTAAGTTCAGATATAGCAAAGAATTGAGCCTCCTGACTTCACAATGGATTGCTAACTTGCCACCAAATTTGTACTTAATTGAAATAAATTATCCATGATCCAAGAGCTGTGCTGATGGATCCCAAGCCTCATCACCCCTAGGATCCTGCCATTGTAGGACCTTCCAGGGAAAACAGGATCATTGCAGAAGAGCTTCTATAGTGAAACAGAAACTATGAATGATTTTTCACTTGAATGAAACTGGAAATAACAATCTTACTAAAATAAAATAATTATTAAATTTGTTTTGCTTTCTGGACAGTTTCTAGCAATAATTGTTCACTAACACATTACTGTATCTCTAACTCTTCATGACACACTATATTAATAAGCTTCCTCTTTCCTTTGGTAGAGAATACCATTTCTGCCAAAACACATGACATTTTTTAGGATATTTCACATAACCACAGATTATTTTGAAGAAGTGATGGCTAAAAATATCAGCTAAGGAGATCTGCAACACTGTAATTCATCTTCTAATATTAAACCTAACAAAACTTATTCCATATAGCTTGATGTACAGAGGATTCTGAACGTGAATGAACACAGATGATTTGAGACATTTTTCTATCACGCATAGCAGACTTTAGAAGTCCAAACAGTCACTGGCTCCCTCTGTTCAAACTGGGTAGAGTTGACCATGCATCACTATATGCAGCCTCCTTTACATTTCAGGGCAACCACTACCCCCAAAAAAGGCTCCAAAACTTTCAAAGCAACCCAGATCTAAGTAAGAATATTCAGACTGACCAGTAAACCAAGGCCTCCAAACACTGATGAGCTACTAACCACATGTCCTCTAACTCGATGTAATTTCTACCTGCTCATATACAATAATTTCCAGACAGTGACCTCGTACACAGTTTATCATACAAGGCTTGGTGAATTTTTGAAATAGTCAAGGAAGATTTTCTCCGTTCAAGTGTAAAACAAGAGAAAGCAAAGGGCGGAAAAACACTAGATCAAGTCTCCAGCCCTACAGCTTTGCTCCTACAATACCTGCGCTGATGGGGGCAGAGCCCCCTTCTCACTTGCTTCAGCTGTGGCCCACTGCAGCCTGAGAGATAAGGAACCAGGTGTTGAAAAATCCCTTGCAGTGATAATGAGAAAAGGATGACTGTAAAAGTTTGCTTGGGTGCCTAGCAGAGGACTGCAATTCTGTGCACCTTCTCCTCTCTGTGGGCACATAGGTTCCATTGAGGTTTGTGTCCTGGATCATCAAATCATTAATCGTATGGAAAAAGGTGTAACTATACTACTTATTCTCACTCTCTGCTGCCGTGCTCTCTTCCTGCCTCCCAAGTGTTGTGGCCTGACACTGGACAAATTGGAAGCCGCCAAAGATTACCTGCTGGTTCTATGTCTACCATAGCAGCTTGAATTAACACAAGAGAAACCTTTGCTTATCCTCAATGAATTATACAGATAATAGGCAAGTACGAAGTAGAGCTGCATTTATCCAGGGCACCGAAGCTGGTATGGTAGAAGACTGGCTGAGCTGAGGCCATACAATAGAACCACAAAAGTACAACAAAACACTCCTGCAATACTAGCACTTGACTGCCTGGGTGATCATTATGTGGCCATGAAATGCTTAACACAAAGCA
This sequence comes from Merops nubicus, assembly GCF_000691845.1. NCBI lineage: Eukaryota > Metazoa > Chordata > Aves > Coraciiformes > Meropidae > Merops > Merops nubicus. The sequence goes on from NW_008600679.1 coordinate 9,511, forward strand.
GCGATAGCTGATTATGCCCATTAAATACTGCTGTTGTACTAACACCAAGTTGTACTATTAGCAAGTTTGTTTTGCCAGTTCTTAATTACATAGAAACTTGGGAAGATACAAACATCAAAGGAACTCTTTTTACCTAACCAGATAAGTCTGGTCTTTATTCCTATGACATTTTAAAGTTCCTCACCCTATTCAGTTTGAAAGCCTGCTGTAGGCTGTTAGGCTTTAAATCAATACATGTTTATTTGGAGACTTTAATGGTAAGTGAAAGGTTATGTAGATGGGTTCAACATTGCTTCCTTTCAATAGTTTCTAGGTATGTAAGAAATAGAATCAAACACCCTTCTGGTCTCCCAGATGGTCCACTCTAATCCCCCAGACCAGTCATTTTTTATCTGAGTTTAAAAGCTCTCCCTAAAGATCATGTTGAGTCTTGAAGCACACAGAGCTGCCTGCTCTCAGCATTAACTCTGTAAATTTTATTAGCAAAAAACTTCTGTCCATTAGCTTTCTCTCCACACAACCTTCTGCAAAAGGATGAGAGGACTGACTTAAACACCAATGGAACTGGGATTCAGAAGGGAACTTAACCAAAGGTCACTACTGGGAAACAGACCCTTAGAGACATTACTACAGCCCTTACAGCCCTTGAAACAGCCTTAGACTGAGGCATAGCAAAAGAAAAGGACATGTTCAACGAAAAAGCAATGAGTAGGGATAGAGTCTCTTTTAAGCTGCCTGCTTTGTCTTAGCTTGCATTTGCTCTGATTAAAGAGTGAATGGTTCTTTCTATTCTAGTAGTTTCTACTCTAATAGTTCTGTCTAGGAGTGAAATGCTTCAACCAGACATAGCTCTTCAGATCCAAAGCCTTTCTTCTGTATCAAGGATGCTTATTTTAAGGAGAAGCTATCTCAAAGCTCTAGATGAGTTGGTGGTCCACATACAAGAGGAAATCACTTTTCTTCTGTTGTAAATAATCAAAAACTTTTTAATTTAAAAATACCTATTAATATCTATCTATTAGAGAGAGTTCTGTGTAATTTGAAAACACATTAAAAGCATTCAAATCCTGTAGGCATGGAACATCCCTTTACTTCAGTACAGAGTTATAATGAAGAGGCAGGTTCTGTAATTTGAGCAAAAATTTCTAGGACATCATATTTTCTGGAGCTTTTGACTCCTAATCTGCATGAACACACCATCTTGCAGCTTTCCCACAAATGTCACCTGATGTCCAAAGCATGTGGCTATGGAACAGCGTAAAAGTCCTCCCTGTGCCTTTTGAAAGATTCAGCTAGTGTCTTAAACCTTGCTACATTTGACTTCAAAGATTTCATAATGCAGTTCGTTCCTTGCTTGGTTTATTTATATTTGCTGTAATTCTAAGAGCCCTGAAGACCTGGCACCAAATTCTTAGTGAAATACTTTGTGGTTTTCATAGAGTCTTCTGCTGAATTTAGGTAGCCAGAAACTTTTTGCCTGCCTTCTTTCCTCAGCCACATGGCCCTGTGCATTTAGTATGAAGCTTTTTATCTTGCTTCAGTTAGATAGGGAGATATGCACCGTAAGTCATTTTTGTGATAAGTGTTAAGACACAAGTCAAAAATTAAGGCAAACAAACAGATCTCACCGTTCTGATGATTCAGCTGTGGTTTAACAAGACAATTTCGAGATGTCTGACAGCTAAAAGACATCTACCAGAACTCAGAGCTGTATTTCTTTAGAGGTATTGGTGAAAACCATGGCCAAGCAAAATCCTGATCAGCAAGGTGCTGCTGCTGCCAGCGCTGCAGCCCAGCAACACGGTGCTTCAGCAACTCTATTCAGCTGTTCTTCAGCTGTTCTGCTCTTTTAGGGGAGACAATTTAAAATATAGACCTAAGAACCAGATTTTTCTGTTACATGATGCTCACACATTTTCTGTGATGATTCTTATCAAGTCATATAGCATTTCCCATGCACGGTTCTGATGATTAGTGCATTACACACGCTGGACAGAGAGATTTTACCCTTAGTATTTCACTTAAGCCAGGGATTGCAAGTAGGCTGCTGTGTTAAATCAATTTTGTGGTTCTCATCCAGTAACAAAATAAAGTCATGTTAGGTTTTCCAGTACTGGCAAGGGCAGTTGAAATATAATATCCATATTCCAGTGCAGATTTAAGACAGAATCAGTGCAAATTTTCTGCTCCTATCACAGGGACTAAGACAAACTCAGAAGACTAACTCCTATATATTTAATATATGTAATTATATATTTCCCCGCCCACATGTGATCAGAACTGTTAAAGATTATTACGTAATGTGTTACAGGGAGTGGGCATAAAAAATATACTTTTCTCCCAGTGAAAGAAAATCAGCAGTTCCTGTTAAAGTTTTTGCAAGCAGGAGCTCCCCGAGCCATGCATCAGAGGGCCAGGACAGTAACCCATGCTGGCCTGGGGGCTGCCCAGCTGTGTTAGCTTCCACCCCTGCCATCACCATATTGTGGCACCAGGGCCTGGTCCTGCCACCTGCTGCTCTGCAGCAGCCAAAGATGAGCTGACGTGATGATGCGTGTGGGAACTGGCAAGTTATACTACAACCAGGCTGCTCCTCCTGTGCCTCACTGATTAGTCCGTAGTCCCAGCACACTGGAACCACTTTGTTCAACTGGCAGCAGGAAAACTTGGAAAAACCCAAACTAAAACCCTATGACATTTTTCCCTTCTATTTCCCTCCTGGCCCCCCACTGAGTCCTCCTCAATGCTGCTAGCCACAGGAGGAGGATCCAGGTGGATTTAAGTCTTAGGGTGACTGCAACACATCCCTAGGAGCACAATAGCTCCACTTTCTCCAAATTTGCTCTCTTTTTATGGCATAAATGTCACTATCTAAGCTGGGCTTCTAGATAGAAAGCTGTTTGCTATATAATGTATTCACCTTTTTTCTCCCTTCCCCATTGCTTGTATGTTCACTGCTGGGTCTAGCCTCTAAGGAAGAAGTTACTGTCCGAATTAGTGCCATGAGTCATCAGGAATACAGCTGAAAAAAGTGCAGAATTTTGCCTGTATTCTTGCTGCTAACACGTTAAAAAGCATGTTATGCTGAAGTTCAGCTGCCAGCATTTTCATTTCTTCTGACTCCTATTTCAGGGAAGTGCTGAGGTTATTTCCTGAGCAGTCAAGGCAATATCACTGGACCATAAAACAATTGAGCTTCTGTGCTGAATTCTCATCCCCAGTCCATAATAAGTGAAACCTAGCATATACAGGGAATAAGATAGACTTGAGTACATTCAGTGTATATTGTTTCTTAGAAAAGCTTTAAAGCAGCAGACTTTGGCTGTGAGACTACATCTCCTTCACGGTCCCCCAACAAATATGACTTACACAGCAGATGTTCTTGTTAAGTATATCCTCTTTGATATGTAACATTTTTGTTTGTGTTTGGCTGTTTTGATTGTTCCTGGATTATTTTTTTGGAAGACGTTTTTCTCTTCTACCTAGCCAAAATATCAATTAATGTTTTTAGAGAAAACAGAACTTTTCAGCAATAGTTTGGTTGGTCTCTGTTGAGCTGTGTGATACCAAATCTATCTTTTAAGACCTCTCAGAGCAACAGGGGGACCTGAATAGATTTCATTGCAATATGACGTAAAACGTGGGTCTCGCAGTCATAATCATGCACTTTCACAGCAATTATCTGCACTCCTGATTGGAAGAGGAGTGTGCCTTGAGGAATCATTGTGAATATGAACCACATAACTAACAGTTCGTTAAATTACTATGAGAAAAGTAGTACAGTAAAACCAATGTCCAGACTGTAAATGAACTATGGCAGCTTCAAAACTGAATGTGGTTCAGCTGAGGTGCACAGAGAGCGAGCCAGAAGCTTACAGGGGCCTGTAGAAGACCATGGGCTACAGCGGCAGAGCACTGGGACTACCAGGATAGCTACACCTCCTTGTTGCACTGACACCATAGCTGAAAAAGATCCAAACTGCCTAAAGACATTGAAAAAACTTGGTTTGTTTATGCACCTTTAGAAAAAGATGCATGGTGTGGTGAGGGATGAGTGGACTGGGGCGCTCTGTGGATGGGTATCTTAAGGCTGAGCTCTCATGAAGATTTGCTGATGTCAAAGCACTGCAGATGATTTCTTGGGTTCCGCTACCTTGCCCACAATCTGCTTTCATGGGGCATCTTGGGGCAGTCTGTCACACATGTGGCTGTGACCAAGCAGTGAGTTTAGTGTTTGTAGGGAGGCACCAACAGAGAGACATCCCTTAAAAGGTGGAGAGCTGGCACGCTCATTTGAGCCTTCCCTCTAGAGGAAATCAGGCCAAAAATTATTATTATTTCACAAAAAAAAAAATTCTCTAGAATCATATGCTGTGGTCAAGTACCAAGTTTGGAAAACATCAACCCCCACACAGGAATGTGGAGAAAAGTATGACTGCAAGGAAATACTTTCCTATAAAACATAGTATAATGTGTAGCTTCAGCTACCATAAAAGCAAAAAAGGAAGATGCTGGAATTACTGAAAACCTGTTGGTTCAGGTGCAAGGGTTAATTAATTTCCAGTGATAAACTGAGCTGGATGGTGCCATAAACTGATTGGGATCTTTTGTTGAGCTGTTTCCCCACCAGCACAAGAAGAAAGTCTGCAGAGTGCTGGGATAGCTTTGTTTACATGTTTGGTTCAGTCAGCTGACTGCTGCTGCCCCATGTGAAGCGAGACACAGATGATTCCTTCCCAGAAAGGGAATTTGTCCAGCCTTAAGCAGAGTTCCCTCAAAAGCCCACTGGTAATGGCAGGCAGCATTTACCTACAAGTACCTGGCTGCCAAAACAAGATTGTCTCACTTTCCTCTGCTGGCTTGGCCTGAAGTCAAGTTCATTCCTCAAATCCAGTTCCCCCTCCCTCCCCCCAAGTTCCTGTCAGCAGCAATTAACAATTCTTGTACTCGTGTTGCAGTGATGGTGGTGTGATAGCAGCGTGAGCGTGCCAGCTCTGTCACAGTCTAGACATGCAGGTACACATGATGTGCTCACACCCTGTCATCTGACAGGCCTTCAGGTAGCAGAGATGTATATCTCTTCAAGGAGCTTTAATAACTGAGGCACTAAAGCTGTGAAGTAACAAGCACTTCCCACCCACCCACCTCTTTGTCAGATTAAGCCCTAAATATTCTCTGAATGTGTTCCTTTGCTAGGATAATATTTAGGATCTATTTTAAATCTTTTCTCTTTTACAGCTGCACAATTCAGTTCACTTGTTTTAACTGCAAAGCTGTTTCACAGAGACCAAGAGCAATAATGGAAAAAAATGTGAAGTTAATTTAAGATCTGGTGATGATCAACCAGCTTCAAGCAACAGATGGATGCATCTTCAGACATAGTCAGCTACAAGTGGGACACCTGGAGAAGTCAGCTCAGTTTTCAAATGGTCCCTTCAGTCTTCACCTCTCATACTTTTTCTTGGCTTTTTTATTTTTCATTCCTTTTATGTCTCTGCTCCTGCTAGCTCTTTCTTCCCTTCTTATATAGCTTCTCTTCTCCTTTCTTGCTAGCACTGTTGGCTGCAGCCACAGCACAAGCAGATCCAAACATTTTCTGTCTGTCCTCCAGCAACATCTGCTCTAATGCCCAAGAGATGAGGAGGGAGAATACAAAGGACTGGAGTGTCACAGTGCAGCCACCTTTTAGTCATTACCCCAGCCTGGTGGCTGTACATTCCTCTAACCACAGGCCTGATCCTCAGTGCCCCTGAAGTCTATTTACAACGTGTTTAATAATTTCCACCAGCTGGCCCTTATTGAGAGTGTCACTCAATATTTATGTAACAATTTCATGTATCAAATAACATGGCAAAAAATCCATCCTAACCAACTATTGTTTTTAGGCTGATAAATTTTTGGTTTTAATTAACGGGCATTTGTTGTCAGCAGTTTTCCTCTGGTGATTCTCAAAACCCTGTTGAGGATGAGCATTCAAACCTCTTTTCTCCCCACCGGGCTTTGGATCAGGCCCCAAGTGCTGAAACACAGTGTTCAAAGGTCACTTTTCACTTCTAGGATCAACAACCTGGAAACAAAGGAGTGCAATTAAAGTTAATGTCCCATAAGGTTTAAAAAATAATTGTGAATGGCTTCAAAACCTAACATTTCAACTGGGAATGTAGTTGATTTAATAACAACAGAAAAGCAACAATCACATGAGGACGCTGCAGTCAGATGATTTTTTTGCATAGTCAGTCACAGCTTTGACTTTGGTTTATGCTCCCTCTCCTTTCTGCCAAATAATGAGGGCTTAGTTTAAACAAGCCCAGTATCCCTAAGGCGATTGCCTTCACCCTTCCCCTTGGCTGGCAGTAGGAGGGAGGGTGGGTTGCAGCCAGGAGGCTGCTGAATCATGGAGTCTACGTATGCAAGATGCACAGCACTGGACATCAGGGCCTGCGTTATTGAGAGAGTGGCTGGGGCACTCTGGGTAGTGACAATAACTTAGAGAGCTAATAGAAAATGGTAGAAAAGTGGAAGAAACTAAGAACAAACCAAAAAACAATAAGTAGTCACAGTTCTAAAATCTCCTTCCATTGGGCAATCTCCTAATTCTCCTGGCAGTGCCTTAGATTTACAGACTTCCACCTGCCCTACCCAAAATAAAAATGGTTTAGCATTGCCCAAATTACTGGTTTCTGGCTAGCCAGAGTCTGAATTCCCAGTATACTTTGGAACCACTGAAACCACTACTGAACTCCTGTCTTGAGGACTGTATTTGCTTCTATGCCATGTCCTCTCACCAAAGCTTGCTCTTTGCTGCAAACAAAAGCAAGAAACTTTATGAGGCTGCCAGGGCTGCAATGAAATTCAGCTGCTGCACTGCCTGGTGAAGCATGTTGAACCTGAATTTGAACCACTAAGCACAGTGTTTGCCTGCCTGCCTGTATTACCACACTCCTTTTGAGCCGTTGGTTATACTTCCTTATTAGGCTGGGCAGCAAAGTCTTTTTTTCCTTTATCTCTACACACCATGAAGTACATACATTGAAGTACTTGTCTGTGTGTAGGTCATGGCAACTTGTGAGCTAGATATTGACTGGTCATCACTACATATGCTCTGTGTCCTCACTTTAACCATGGGCACATCGTATGTGCAACCACGGTCAAACAGTACATGCACCTGCCCACTAAATGTTAAAATAATGTCTTCGTTAACAGTCAACTCTGATCAGGAGCCAAGTCCAGCGATGTGTTAGAATTGGCCAGTCTCCATTTAATTTATAGTCGTTGCCCAGCATGTGGGGAGAAACACATGGTTAAGTAGTGGTGGGTCCATCAAATGCAGTAAGCTGTTGCAGGAACACTTGCAAATCAGGCTGGGGCAAGAGTTAATTTGGATTTCTGGAAATAAGCGTTCCTAATTTAAAAGCAAATTAAGTACAAAAATTTACCATAGTGCAAAACCAGTATAAAAATGCCTGCAGGGTAAGTGGTGTGGCTCTAAACAGGTCTCTCAGAAATCCCAGGGAATGCTGAAAGCAAAAGGAGTGAGTCATAAGCACATGAGCTGAAAGAAACTGAAGACAAAATCATGCATCTCTGCTTAATTCCATCACATGATGAATCCTGGGGCCCTACATTTAATCGGAGAGCAGAGCAGTGGTGAAACCTCATTCTCAGGTCTCAGCAGGGACCGGAGGAGTTTCCGTCTGCGGGCACCGGGCGCTCCCCGCTGCCCCGCGTGCGCTGAGCCGGCGCAGGGTCTCCGGCAGCATGGGCGTCCTGCGGCACCACCTGGGACTCCTGCTCCTGACCGAAGCGGTGCTGTGCGCTGCCGCCACACGTGAGTGCTCCCTCCGCCTCGTCCTCTCTCCCTGCCTCGTGGGTTGCACGCCCCAGGCCGGCGCAGGGCCGAGCGGTCGCTCCTCGCACGCGCAGCCGTTGCTGGAGCTGTGCTCGGGAACCGGTGGGCGGCAGCTGGTTCCTCCTCAGCCTGGCTCTGGGTAGAAGTGCCACCTGAGCCGCAGAAATGTGCCTAGAGCTGTTCAGTTTTCTGCTCCCTGTGCTCCGCAGTTACGTGGAGCTGAGTGGAGCTAAGCCTTGGATCATTTCAACAAATTTCTAACAGTATTTCCCCAGCTCAAGTGTGGCTAAAAAGGCAGATGGAGACTGGGCTTCTCCCAGTTTGCCCAGCTCAGCTGTGGCACGGAGAGGACAGGTCAGAGGCAGTGGTCCTGACCAGGACACCCAGAACTGTGGATTCCAAACCTCAGAAAGCCCAGCCAAGGAATTAGCTCCTCAAGCCATGCAGAGTAGGCATTGGGCTGGTCCTCTGCTTCTTGCCAGGCTCCCATCTTGACTCAAGTCTTCGGCAGACTGCCTGAGCTCAGAGCTGGGATTCCAGAGCTGGGGTTTTAGGCTCAAATTCCAGCATCTACAGTAAGGAAACTGAAGACCTTAAAAGACGAGGTCTGTCTGAGCATCCATTTAGCCTTGTACCTGTCTCCAGTGGGAAACAGTAATGGATGCATAACTGGGCAAGTGTAGACTGGTATTTACTCAGGATGCTTCCCCACCCTCTGATGATTTATAGAACCAGTACTGCCTCTGTCAGATGCAGAGTTATTGTATTTAACAGTTTTTACTGGACCTTCTTCCATCCGTTCATGCACTTTGCAACCCGTGTAAATTTTTGGCATATGCAACATTTCGCCAGCAAGAAATTTCACACTTTAGCCGTGCCTTACATGAAAAAATACCATTTATATGCTTAGAACCTGTAACCTGCTGGTTTCATTTGATTCTCCTTAACTTTTGTACTTTCAGAAACTGTGTCAAACTGCTTCTTCCTCCATGCTGTTAGTGATTCTTTTTTTTATATTCTCCTCTCTCACCTCTTCTCCAGGCTCAAGATGCAGTCTATTTAACTGTTCCTTTTATGGAAACAATTCTGTCCCCTTGTAGCACCGTCATCACCTCTCTCTGTATTTTTTCAGCTTTTATAACCTGCACGGAACAGACATGATCACACACAGAGTTATACAATGCTATAATGCCATTTTCATCTTCATTCTCTATCTAGCCTTTTCCTAGTTTTTTCAACTACCAATGGACACTGCATTGAAAACTGTAAAGCTACAGGATCTCTTTTCTCAGTGGCAATAGCTAATTTCTGTAGGCAAAGTTATATTTAACTGTGCTGAATTTTGTATCGTTTTATTCTTCAGTCATTGAGTTTCACAGTCCTCTCCTCCATTACTTTAAGACACTATCTTCATCAGATTGAAGAGCTTTGCTGTTTACCAGATTATGAACATTTAAAATTATTTCAGCAATTGAGAAAACTGGCCATTTATTAATAACCTTTGGTTCATGTATCCTAACCAGTTATTTATTCTTGTGAAATCCTGCATTCTTATCCCACGGTAACTTAGTTGCTTTACGTGCATTTAGTGATGTTCCTTATTAAATGCTGTCTGGAACTCAAACAGACTGGAACAAGCAGGTCAGCCTTGTTCCCATGCTCTCTGGCTCCCTCAGCAAAACTTGAATATATTTGTGAGGAATGTGGTCCTTTTATGGCACAGCATATTAATCCACTGTATCTGCTAATTCTGTTCTTCACTGCTGTTTCTACCAGCTTCTCCGGTTTGAACCTCAAACTTTTTGTAATTGTCTAAATCTTACATGGAAGGGTTTTAAGAACTGTCAGCACATTTGCCAAATTTTGTTTCTCAGCCACTGAAGCAATTTTAAGCAAGATTTTACAAGCTATGTTTATTAGGTCATTTATCTCACTTTTCAGTAACGTCCACACTTTTTGAGCCATCCTATCCAGATGATTTCTTCATTTTGTTGATTTGTTCTATATTATTATGTGTGCCAGTACTTCATTTTGAGATAGATTCTCCATCACTGTGAAGAAAAATTCTAGAACAGAAACCTCTTATGGTCCTCCTTTGTGAATGAAAATGTAAACTAACGTATTTGACTTTTATGCTACTCCTTTACCTTCCCTGAATGCTTCTTTTGTATAGCTATCATCTTTTGGCCCTACAGACTTGCTGACATGCTTTCCGCTACTTCTGTATTTGAAAAAAACCAAAAAATTAATTAGTAGTTTTTATGTTTTTGCAAGTTGTTCCTCAAATTATTTTTTGTCCTGCTTTATTACATTCCTACATGTAACTTTAGAAAGTTTACATTATTTTCTTAACTCTTCTTAACTTGGCCACAACATCAGCCTTTTTTCTTCTAATACACTTTCATCCTCTTTAGCTGGGTCATCTTTTTATTGCTGTTGTTCTAGCATTGGCTTTTGTTCTCTCTTTCATGGCTAACACAGTATCACAGGAAATGCTGAACTTCTTGCTTTTGCTACAGAAGGAGAAAGTGTATCAGAGTATAAGATCTTTTCTCCTACAATCACCTCACCAAACCCATTACAGTAATCATTTCCTTGGAGTGTCGTATTTTGAACAGAATTGCTCTAATTTTGGTTGTGACCAACATCTGTTCCAGAGTGTTTTTCTTTGTTAAAGAAGAAATACATTAGAGCTTTTTGTTCCTTTAAGTTCAGCAACTGAAAATCCTCAGCTCCATGTGTTATAGAAAATAGTGCTGAAGTCTTTGCTCCTCTGAAAAAAAAGTCTTGGTCTTGTCCTGGAGCTTGTGAAATATTTTATATTTGATTGAAATAAACAAAGCACATCAGGGAGGCAGAGAAATGCCTAAGGAGCTTGTGTTTTAGAAGCAGTGACCACGGTTTTTACCAAAGCTGGACAGGAAAATTACTTCTGAATTAAAGAATTGTTATTGAAAATCCAAAATTAAAAGCATTTATAAAATTAAAAGTGTTCATCCAGCTCTTTTTGATTAATAGAGCATTTGGGGGAAACCCAATGATTGAAATGTTTTGATCTGACAAAATCAAAACATTTTTACTCATTAAATAATTTTTAGATAAAATCAAAGAGAATGGGAAAAAGAAACTATGAAAAAATCCCTAGCCACTTACTTTGAAACAAGATAACATTAATTTAATGACCTAAAATGTAATTGAACTTGATAAGCCTTTGTGAAATACTTTTATCATTGCTAATCAGTTTTTATCCTGAGAAAAGTTTCTAAAGAACATTACCCAACTCTTCTTCTGACCAAGACTGAAAACAATACAGCATATGATACAGGCCACTAAGTAAATAGCAGCCACGATGTTATGCTTTGCTCATATCAAAATATATTAAATCTGCAGGAAAGATTTGATTCAAGTGTTTTAAGTGGGACTGTGGGGAAATCCTGTAGGGCAAAATACCGTGGGAAAACATGTTTTGGAGTGCAAAATCTGTTATTTTCCTTGAACCTTTCAGTCCTCAAGACTGAGGAGAGAGCTAAGGGCTTCAGTTCAGAGTGACTATTGAGGTGGAACTGGCCAAGGGGTGTCCTTCCCAGCAAGCAAAAATCTCACTGGGCAACAAAAGAGCAAGAGACAGCAGCTCCTTCCTCTTCGGTGCTGTTTCTCTGGTTTTCCCTTGCAGTAAAATTAGGAGTCACATGCCCATAAAGACCGTCTTTAGACTGGCTACACCTGCTCTGTATCTCTTCAAAAACCCAGAGAAACTCAGGTGAAGCTGGTTACGTTACAGAACACAGGGCCATTCCTGCCCTTCCTACAGGTCTCTGCATTTGCCTTGAAATCATCCAGCTCTTTGCTGCACTCAGGCAAAGATCTCAGAAGCATTCAGCATCAGCTACCTTTGAAATAAAGCCATGAATAAAGCAGAAATCATAAATCCCTTGATGTTGTGACAGAATGGCACACCCAGCAGTTACCTGATTAACATGACAGAGTTGTTTAAAGCCCCCGGGCTTTTAATGGAACTCTGCCTTTGAGCCTACTTACAAATATAGTTTTATGGCATCCTACAGTGGCTGACGTGTTCCTACATGTTACTTGGATATTTACTTTGCTTTTCATTATGTGTACTTTGTGACAGAAAGAGGGATCCTAGAAGGCCTGGGAAAAGTTTGAGCCCATAATTTGTAGTTATATGAGAAGAAGGAGTTCTGAGCCATTTTAAAGTAACAGGCATGAAGCTAATATGTTTTGTTGCTATGTTATAAACACATGGAATTTACCAGTCAGCTCTAAATTCCTTTTCTGGAAATACCAGCTTCTGTTACAATTGCTTCTGCCCTCTCACCGAAATCACCAGCCAGCTCACCAGAGAAGCTTCACTGGGTCAAAATGAATTCCTGCCATAACCTCCTCTAGAGTACAACTCAGACACAGAGTGAATTTATCCTGTTAGCATCTTACTCATAGATTTATCACCAGGCAAGAACAAAGCAGTCAATAATGAAGCAACCTCTGTACAACTAGCCTGATTTTTGCATGGTTATGTGCATTCATACAGACCATTGCTCTGACACATTCAAAATGTGGTAAACCTTTTTATTCTTTCTCTGGAAAGCTTGCAATAGTGCAAGTATAAAAGTGTCAGTCTGTCAGTGGTGGAATTGTCTTTGTGTTGGTTATAGTTGATGTGTTTATAGCTGTGATGATAAAATTCCATAACTTTCTAGTGGTGAGGTGTTTTCTAATCAGTACAAGAATGTAGGCATAATAAGAAGACTGTTCAGCACCAGAACAATGTGTTTAGAGGGTGGTAGGGAAGCTGCTATTACATTGCACGTTCATTTTTCTCTAGAGTTTCAAGATGTGATGAGCAATGGAAGAACTTCTCCTGTCACATCCTACAAGAATATACGAGGCTGGTCTAGTGACCAGAATGAATGGAATGAAAAGCTTTATCCTTTCTGGGAAGAAGGAGATCCCAGATGGAAGGACTGCTGGAAAGGTGATTGCACATTCATATGCATTTCAAAGACACTGAGAAAATTGGCCAGAAAATCCACCCCATTGAAGAGTGCGGGCACTGTAGTGCTTTCTCAGAGGTGAAATATCTACCAGTGCTGCAAGGATTAGCAGATTAGAGATGATTGGCTTTGATACCATTCCCAGTACACTGTGAGAAAGCAGAAGAGTGAGTCGTTACAGTAAATGCTTTCCCAAGACTCGTTGTCTCGGACATTAATACTTATTAGGAAGATGACCAGGGCCCTAGGACAATCCATTATTTGAAATATCCCTGTGAGGACAGGTAGCTTGAACTGCTACCTCAGTAGAGCATTGTGGGCTTCAGTTTGACAGCTTCACTGAAGACCCTATTTATTATCACCTGGTCTGAGCTGAGGTCTAAAGGCTGTATCCCCAGGGAGCAGCAAAATGTTCTCCTTTGGAATATGTTGACCCCCATGGGTAAAACAAACATATTCTGAGCTCTAAGAAGGAAATGAATGACAGACCAGCAAGTACTGTGGAAGGATATGATGAGTCCCTCTGATTGTTCTAAGTTAGGATTTCAGTAAGAGTGCAAGTGACTGAAGAGCACAAGAGCCCTTGGAAACAGAGGAATCTGTAAAGCATTTCTAATGTAAATAGTGCAAAGCTGCTGCTCTGATGTGTTCTTTACTGCAACGAAGACCACTTCTCTTTTGTACAGGTGGAAGGGTGACAGCCAAACTGGACACTGATAGCCCAGCACTGGTAGGATCTGACGTGACTTTTGTTGTGACTCTTCAGTTTCCCAAGTGCCAGAAAGAGGATAATGATGGCAACGTAATATATGACAGAAACTGTACCCAGGGTAGGTAATAGCCATCCCCCTGCACTGTACACACCTCTGACTGCGGTGCTGGTGGGAACACATCATGAACCTCTGAAAACATCAGAGATGCACCCTAGGAACAACAGCCACGTTGCTTTTAACTCGTGTCTAACCAGTGCCCACCAGTTTCTTTTCTCAGAAGATCACTGTGGTATTTTTACTGTTCTGCACCTGCTGTATATAATGACCAGGTAATTTAAGATTTGCCTTCACTATAAAATTGCCAGCCCAAACCAATGATGTTAATTTGGCTTCCCAAGAAAACTCTCTGCTTTTCAACTCAGTCAGAAAGTTGCACAGTCATACTATTTTCTTCCAAATTTATAAAGCTGTCAGTTTATAAAATTAAGATTTTTTTTAAAAAAAATAGGAATTACAGAACTCATTAACCATCATCTGCATCTTGAAATACCTTCAACAGAGAGTAAATCTCACTTTCACACATTTTAAAAATTAAAAATAAACAGAGAAATAAATAATATAAAAATCAAGCAACATTTTAATCAGAGAATCACCTTTTTTCCATCTCGTTCACCATTACATGAAGCAAAAACCCTACCACAATTCCAGTGTTTGAGGCTGCTGGATCTAGAGTGGAACAGGCTTTCGTACCTTTCTTCCTCTGAATTTACAAACGTACAACAAATTGTTTTACTGATCAAAGTAATTAAAATTTCAAAGCATATCAGTAAATTTTTGGTCAGTCTGAGTTCTGCTTTTAGACTGTCTAATATTTTGTTAACAGTTGATATCTATTCTCTACTTAATATCTGTTCTGCTGTTTGAGGAAGGAAACTTTTTACTATTCAGAAGGGAACTGAAATTCATGCCCAGGTTATTTAGAGATGCCATAAAAAACTCTTCTGACAAAACAAAGTAAGCCACTTCCTCACAGTGCTTCCACTGCTATTTCTACTTAAAATTTTGGATTCTGCTTGCCAGGTGTTCAGGTAGCCCCACTACTCCAGTTGAACAGTAGCATCCTGTGCAGTCAACAGCAAGTCTGGCCCATGAGACAGTAAAATATTCTAATTTTCTAAATAAAACACTGCTAAGCCAGAACAATTTGGTGTTTACTTTAAAAAACAAAGCACAATCCTAGAAAAAATTGTCAGCCTAAAAATATTCCACTTAAGGTGCTGTTTAAGTGCAGTAACTGTGGTAACCTGGAGTGCCTACCTCCTATTTCCTGCCTTTCTGCACATTTCTTAGCTGACCAGGAAGTTGTCCTATTTTTACACCTAGATATTCCAGCTTCCCAGGATCAGCAAGTCTATGTCTACAACTGGACTGAATGGATCGACAGCTGCCACTGGGAAAACTGCACAGGCAACCACAGCCATAATGTATTTCCAGATGGGAGACCTTTCCCTCATTACCCTGGCTGGAGGAGAAGGAACTTTGTCTATGTGTTTCACACGTTTGGTTAGTAATGCAACACATCCCTTGGTTTGGTTGGTGCTGCAAAGCTTATATTCACTCTGTACACTAACTGATTTGTCTAGTATGTTTTATTAAAAGTCTGTGCAAAAAGATTTCACACTCTTGAGTGGAGATCCCAAACTCATTCCTCACTTTCCAAAGAGGCCATGACCTGCTTGTTCTGGAAATTATGGATTACCAGGAGATTCTCTTTAAATCTGCATTCACAGTACTTCCTCCGAAGAAAATTAATTTCCTTTCAGTAGTACTCAAGATTCTGTTCTAGGAAAACAGAGGGTCTGAGCAGGTCAGTCAGATGATTTGTTGGCAGCTCTCTGCCGCTTCAGATTCTTAAACTTGAGACCATAGGGCTGTACATTTTCAAATCAGTTTAACGGTGCAGTACTTCTTGCCCCTGGGGAGGTGAAAACTGCCACTGACTGTGTGGCACTGATCTGGTCACAGATGCTGATTTTCAGTGTTTCCAGCTCCTGAGTATGTAACAGTTGGGCTATTTCTGACCTTGGCTATATACTAAATCTGAATATCCTAAGTCAAATCTGTATTATCATCAGTATCAGCATGAGGAATAATAATAATCGTGTCCCACATTTTACATAGAGGTGATTCTCTTCACCTGCCTCAACCAGCTCTTACAAAGAGAAGTAAATTTATAGGGCTCTAGGGTATGAAGCAGGAGGTATTGTATCTTCTTGCTACACTGAAAGCATACAAACACAAGATCACTTAAAATGCCTAAAAGCTAACACTATCCACTACAAAATCCTAATGACTAAATGTAACGTAATTGCTTTGGAAAGATGTAAATGCCTTGGCAAATTTTTCTTAGATTAGTGTCATTCAGGACATCTTTCTGACACCTTTGAAAAACACAGAAATAATTGGAGTAAACACGTTGTAGAAGTACTCAGTCGTCCAAAAACACCTGCCAGATTACTGAAAGAATTTTAAACTATTCATTTTGATTTAGACAATGCAAAATTCACAGAGATGTTGCTTCTCTTAACTTGCAGCCAGGCTGAAGGGGAAAACATTATCTGTAAGTCCATGTTCTGTTTCAGGTCATTACCACGAAACAACAGGAGGATCTTCAGCAGTGTTTTCAGTCAACACAGCAAATATCACCCTCGGCCAACACACGATGGCGGTAGCCATTTACAGGAGAGGACGCTCGGCATACATTCCAATTGCAAGAGCAAGTGTCGTTTACCTCGTAACAGGTGAGCGTGCTGGAATAAATGGTAATAAAATACTGGGGTATTTGTTGTTTACCTGATAAAAGAATTCAGCACAAGCAGCAGCTGGTAGGAAAAGAAGACACTGGCCTGAGAAAGGCTTTCAATACAAATGTGGTATCTCTGGTAAATTCCCTTGAGAGTAATTTACCTTTTTATCTAGCTCAGTTGTGGCACCTCTACTTTGTAATGAAAAATGATTTACGAGAGGAAATGCAATCTCCACAGATGCCTGTGACTCCTCACTTCTTCCCATACTTTTCTGGGTAACGGTTTCCTACTGACATTCACATCTCAGATCAGTAAATTGAATCAAAGTAGAAACCAATGTAAAAGATATTAATATCTCACATTCTGACTGTTGCTGTTCAGGGACTTTGAAGCTGGTTGCTGTTTGCAGACGGGTATGTATGCTTTATTTATTTGCTTTTTTTTTCCCCCTCCAGACAAAATCCCAATATTTGTGAGTATATTCCAAAAACATGACCGCAACATCTCAGACTCAATTTTTATCAAAGACTCACCGATCACATTTGATGTGAAGATCCATGATCCCAGCTACTATCTTAATAATTCTGCCATCTCCTACAAGTGGAATTTCGGAGATGGAAGCGGCTTATTTGTAGCTAGCAGTTCCACTACATCTCACACCTACACTCTGCAAGGAAACTTCACTCTGAATTTAACTGTCCAAGCCATTATACCTGTACCTTGCAAGCCTGTAACACCCACTGTGCCACTGCCCACCTCAGCAGGTAAGAGCTTATCATACAGCAGTGATATTAGGAGCTATGCTAAAACTCTAAATTCTCATATTTTAAGTTCATAACTTTAGAAGTTCTATTGTCATCAATGAAAGAGCTTCAAGGCTCTGTAAAATCTCTATTAATTGGTTTACAGACAGAATCAATAAGCATAAACTCTTATATGCTTCTATGTTAGGTATCACTTACAGATTTAGCACATCACACGTCCAGTTCTACCACCACAGTAACTACATACAGAGGTCCTCAGGTGAACATGCATTAGATATATATTTGGTTTTATACTTACCTGCACCAGGTCAAGTGGTTTTAGCCTTGCCTACTCAGGGTCATCTTCTGAGGTACAATGTAAATTTTAAGTGAGAAAAAGGTATTTCAGAAAACTTTTATATGGTTTGCATTAACTTCCACACAAAATTAAATGATATTGGATTGAGCTAGATAAAAACTTACTCATATTGCAAAATATGGGATTTCCACATGGCACTATCCCATAATGGCTTTTCCACTTTAAAGTTATGCACTGTCATATTTCAGAATAATTTTCATTATGCTCAGCACTGGTTTATCATCTCAGAGTGTTTTAAGGTTCACAAAGGGTCTGTAGTTTCAGCCTGATTATTTATCTACTACTACTATTAAATTGTAAATGTGGTTATATTTTTCAAATTCCAGAATTTTAATATGTGCTTTTACCAAAATGTTGAGTGAGAATGAAAAATGAAAGGAAAGATATCACTTTCATCACTTCCCTACTTCATTTTTCCACCAGCTGTAATGTAGACCAATGGGAAAATACCTGCTTTTAATGAGAGGATTTTAAACCTTTTATTGGCCTTTGGATTTTTTTCTATAATTGATTTGGGAATTTTTAAAAAGTGTCTAATTATATCAAACCTTGCAGTCTCACTTTTATTTCACAGACATGGGTGACTAACAAAGGTGGCTTTTGGAGTGAGGCTACCCAGGCCGCTCCAGGGTTCTACAACTGGGCATGACTGTTTTCCTTAGGGCTTATTACCATAATCCCACACAGGTACATACATGACTGCGCAGCCACAAAGTCACTGGTGACCTATGTAGTGAAAGCAGTTGAGACATATGGCCATGTTGAGAATACCTCTAGGCAGAACTTGTTCTAAATTTCTCTATTCTTTTTCTGTCAACTGAACAGTAACAACTGAAGCATCTTCTAATGCAGACTCTTCTGACACTGTTGAGACAATGGAAGACAATCCAGATGGAGGCTGCCATATTTATAGAAATGGATACTACAGAAGTGATATCTCTGTTGTAGGTAAGGACATGGATCAACACCCAAACAGAGGAATGGGGTCAATAATGTACAACAATGTCTCATAGAGATAATGCTTATTGAGGCTCCCTTTTATCAAAATATGTGAGACTCACAATAAGATCCTTCTCTTGGACCTAGCTGACATTTTTAAAGATTAATGTATAGACAACTAACTGGCTGACTGTGGTTTCTCTGTGTGCTCTGCCAGGACCTAATCACAGAGGTTATGGCCCCTTGGTTTCAGACATATGAGGCTGGGCTGTGGTTTTGGACCTGCTGATGGCTGCCTCCATGCTATATGTGGTGTTCCTATATGTATTATGGGCTGGAAAATAGCTGGTGGAGATGTGCACCATATCTCTGCTTTCTATATCATCAGCTTCTGGCTCTGCCACACCTGAAGCTTACTGGCCTTGAGGGTTGGCTCACATAAGGTTGAATTGACTTTGACACACAGAGAAATCATGGGTAGTGGGACAGGGAAGTGATTTAGGAAAATAAATAAGTTAATAATAATAATAATAGAAAAATAAAGCAGAGCAGAAAGGAGCAGCCTCACAGGGAGAGCGCTGGAACATTCCTCAGCTTTCAAACCCTTCAAGAGGAGTGCTAAGGGAGGTAGGAAGTTATGGAAAACAGGACCTGAACTGAACATCAGCCAAACACGTGAGGTTCTGTACACATAGACTTCAGAGCCTGTCATGTGTGTCCTACCGTTGACATCTGTTTCCTCTCCCAGAGGGAATCCTTGAGGTTAATATTATTCAGATGATGAACATCCAGATGACAGAAAGTCAAGCTGGAAACTCACTGGTTGACTTTGTTGTTACCTGCCAAAGGAGGTAAGTGTGTGAATGAAACTGTCAATATTCCCTCTCTAAAAATAATTACATGCTGGAATGCTGTCTGCACTTAGATGCGGCTGCAAGAACAAAAGTTGGGAACTGCAGTGTTTCTAGGTCTTGACTAGAACTAAAGATAATGCAAGTCTCATCTGTAAACTACAGCAACAGAGGTTATTGCCAGGCTCTTAGGATTCAGAAAAAAATGTCAAGCCTTCGTAAAAATAAGAGAACTAGATAGTAAGGAGAAACAATTTTGTATTTTTCTGGCCAAGACAAGATTTCAGCACTTACTGTAAGATGGGAAGCAGTTCTGCCGAAATTGGAAGGAAACTCTTTCTCTTTGGCCATGATTTTTTGACACTTAGAATAAATGCAGTTTCTTGGACAGGAAAACATTGCTGTAATATTCCTAGCTCCTAGAAGGGGATTAGAGTTGAGAGGACTGAGAAATACAAGAATCGTCTTGGTAATGCAACTTGAAAACAATTAACCTCTCTTAAGTTAGTGTTTACTTTTTTTGGCACGTGATTCTACATATTAAGAATCTGCATTCTTTGCTTGATGGTGTGCACTAAAGGTAACAGACTTTATAAGCTGATTTGAGGCAAGTAATTCTGTCTTTGCCATAAGACGTTAAATAATATGTAAAACAAGCACATTTGTATAGATTGTATATATACATTTTTATAAAATCTATGTGTATATAAAATGTATATGAAACACATATATAATGTATTTATAAAACACTCTTAAATCACTACAGTGCCACTGATTTCACTGAACAGCCACCAGCGCAATGTGCCTACGAACCGGGCTAGCAGGACTCCACAGATGCAATGTGTTCTCTCTTCCTCTCCCAGTCTCCCCACAGATGTCTGCACAGTAGTGTCTGACCCCACGTGCCAGGTATCCAAGAGTGTGGTATGTGACCCTATCACTGTCACTGAGGAATGCTTACTCACCATCAGGAGAGCTTTTGAGGAACCTGGAACGTACTGTATAAACATCACCCTGGGGGATGACACAAGCCAAGCCCTCGCCAGCGCGCTGATTTCTGTCAGTGCAGGTGAGTCCACACAGAGCAGACGCAGGTCACCTGTGAGCAGCTGCTCCCTGAGGTCGCTCCCCTGCAGGGGGGAGAGCAGGGCAGTTTGTGGGGAGGTTTCATGATGCCTGGAGGCCTCAGCTAAGACCGTGTCAGCTTGTCTCGGAGTCTGTGCACATAGACGGTTTTTCCCTCCAGGAATTTTAGATGTTAGAAGTTGGTTTGATTTATGTTTACGATCCAATGAGTACAGTAATTACACAAACACTTCAGTATGACAGGAATACTAACAGTTCTTAAGCCACAATGTGTTTTTCCACAAAAAACTGTTGGGCGAAAAAGCAGGTGGGGGACATGCCAGGCAGCCTACTCCACACATGGAGAAATAGGAGAAACAAAGAAGAATTCAGCTCACTTGAGACAGAGTCAAGAACTACAGCTGAGCTGGTTGCCCCATGCCCTCTTTGTAGCCCACTGACCTTGACCAAGTTTCTATTTTTACATGAGGATGAGATGAATCAGCTTCTGGAAAGGTCTGTGTAACATTCATTGACTACAGAGCCTGCCCACGGTAACTATTTCAGAACAGGAGGTTTACCTTTGGTTGAATGATTGTCACTGTCTTGCTCGTGGTTATCCAAGCAGACTTTGACAGAACCAGGTATTAAACTTGGCCTCAGTCAGAAGTCGAAATAATCATGCTGTGCCTCTGTTCCCACTCCATTGCCTTCCTGACCTTCCCCTGCAGTATCCTTGTGACTCTTCTGAACTCTTTAATTACTATCAGCCAAGCAACTGACCCTTTGTGGTAATTTGCCACAGTATTTTTGGCTGATTTTATTTAATTTATGTATAAATTTAGCTGTACGGAAGTCTGTTCATAGTGACTAAGGCACAATGCCTGACATGTAAGTGTATTCCAGCTCTGAAAGATGAAAATAAGCATGCAGTAGGATTTTTCAAAACTGTATTCACAGAGGCTAACTATAGACCAACAAAAATGGTCTTCCTAGGTTTCATTTAGAAGGGTAAGCTAAGTTGTACTTTAGGGTTTCTACTATAATCAAAGCAGAATTAGGATCTAAAACTGGTTGCTGCTTTGAGTCACATTCTAGAGGTGCCCATCTAACATTTGCAAACATTTCTTATGTGCACAATTTTCCACTCATTTCAAGAAAAAGCAAATATTTTATGAATTTCCGAAAACCCCATAAATTAGTGTCTGAGTATTTGATGCCTAAACATCCAGTCCTTGAAATCTGGCAGGATTGTGCCTGTATGTAGGCATCACAAAACATCACCTTTAACTTGCTTAAATTGCTGTTGGATAGGTTGCAATCCTATGACTTAGACCTATCCCATCAGTCTGTGTTGCCTTGCAGAATAGTCCAAGGACCTACCTTATTCATCAAATAAGCTAAATCCCTATAAGCCCTGCAAGAATGTTGTGTAAACTAGGAATGAGGTCAAGCCTTCACAAACAATTGTATCAACAAACTGAGACATATATGAGGCATGTGCACCAAGTAAACCCTGATTTGGTATCTTGATTTTCATAGACAGCAATTATAAAATAACAACTGGAAGGGTAAGACAACATGCAGCTCTTGGGTACTTCATTGTGTAAACACTGTTGTTATTATGAGGATCGAAAATGTGTCTCACTGTCAGTAAACTCAATAAAGGTACAGCCTCTGAACTGGAAAATTAGATACTTGACACAAATTTTTAAAAACTACTTGTAATAATTTGGTTGCTTCCATCAGATGCAATGAAAGTAGGAGTAGATGTGAGTGAAATGGTTGATGGCAAATCGGAAGGCAGAGTTCAGTGACAGGCACAGCCCAAAGTTAGTTTCCCAGAATGAGAAAATTAACCTCACCTTGTGGGGTGCCAGCAAGACCCCTTGTTCCATTCTATGCTACAAGGGCAGCCATGTACCTCAGAAACATCTCTTGTGAGAAAACTGGCAAAGCTCAGCTCACACTCTGGTGGAACTGAGAATTAAACTGATTAGGATGTGAAAGCACCACCTCCTGCCAAAGTCACTAACCCCCAGTGCTTAACATATTAGAAGTATTAAGTGTACTTCAATCTGTACAACAATCAAGTAAAAATGATGTTTCTTTAGAAAAATCTATCTCGCTATAAAAATGAGGGTAACTTTTAATCAAATTACTTTCTGAACTCTAGGGTCATCATCAGGAACAACTGAAGGTGTCTTTATCTTCCTTGGTCTGCTGGCAGTGTTTGCAGCCATTGGAGCTTTTGTCCTTTACAAGTAAGTCACTAGTTTCTAGCATTAAAAACAGATCAAGGAACTGTCAAAAACGGAAGTTTAAGTTAACAAGACCAACAACATTATCTATATTTTAATTTCTTTTTTTATTGCTGTTCATAAATATTCCAGCAAATATTCAAGAAAATTAGCTTACTGGCTTAAGCCACAAAATCATTGGAAAATATGCACATTTTGAACACTTTCATAGAAAATTACATTCTGTGCTCATAAGTACAAGTAGTAATACTAGAAAGCCTGGGAACTGCATGTAAGCAGTAGGCAAACTCAAACTGCATGATGTAATTTATAGATGCAGTAAAACCTAACAAACAGAAATTTAATTTAGCTCTAAAACTCTTACAAGATGTGCTGATGAACGTCTGACATATCAAGAATTAATAATCAAGATTCTTCATTAAATAACTGATGAATAAATTCTTGGGGAAAAAGGTGCTGGGCATGCAGGGAAGTAGTTAACATCATTTAAATGTCCTTCAGCAACTAACGTTGCACATTCCTTGCAGGAGACACAAGCAATACAAGCCTATTGAGAGAAGCGCAGGACAAGCAGAGAACAAGGAGGGACTATCTGCTCACTTCACCAATTTCAAAGCTATTTTCTTCCCTAGTAGCACTGAGAGAAATCCTCTGCTGAAAAGCAAACCAGGCATTGTTTAAAACTTTAGTCTAACTCTGACTATTAGATTACGTACAGAACTCCTATCTGAACTGTGCTATGGTGAGGTTTTCTTGTTGTTATAAAAAAAACAGGGGGAAAGGTGGAAGCACATATAGATGGACTGGTAACTTTCAGAGGCTTGGTGCAGTTAGAAATATTAGAATAGTCCTTCATAGAAAACAATGAGGTAGTTTTGAGCATGTGCTGTTCTTGCTTGTAATCTAGGATACACTCTTCTGTATAACTAACACATCCTCCCCCCTTATCTGAGTTTTCTTTCTTCTAGATTAATTACCTGCAAAACTAATCAGATCCATAATTTGGAGGGGGAAAAAAAAAGGTTAAATTGAAAATAATACACAACAACTTGTAAACACTTAGTCTTAGATAGGCAGTCCAGTCCAGCTGCTTACTGCCCTAGCAGGATTCATGCCTTTGTCAGAAAGACAGTCACGGAAAGCAGGCGCATGTTACGTCTGTGGAATGAAATGTCCCATGGCCTATTCCCAGGCACCGGCACCGAACCCCTGACGCTGTCACACTGATCAGGAGGTGCTAGCACAGCCTTGCCCCAGGTGAGCTAGCTCCCCACCAAGCAAACCCTACATTCTGGGAACCACCAAAGGTACTGTTCCCCACTGGGAGTTGGGCAGCAGCCCCCTGTTTTGCAGGGTTCCATACCATGGATGCAGCTCATTACATGCTAGTTGGCCTCAGGGCCAGAAAACAGGGCTGGACACATTTAGCTTCCCCCTGGACATGACTACCAGTGCATGAGTCTCACTACAGACAAGACCACAGACACCAAAGTGACAAGATGAGGCCCATCTACTTGGCTCTCCCTGTTGAAACTTTTACTCTGAGTCCTGTGTAAAATCCTCAGATGCAGTTACTGGTGCTGTCTTTGTCTCCTTTGTTTCTGTTGGTCTCGAGACACTGGACTGGCACCACCACTGGCCGCAGGGCACACACATGCTCCATGTACAAGGGTCAGCAGAATGAAGATTCCAGCAGGAAGGGATAGCATTCAAATCCCTTTTCCCCTTCTCTTCACATTCCTCTCTCTCCTGCTGTAAAGATATATTAATTTCTGCTTGCTCCTCCATCACTCTCTCTTTGACCTCTTAATAAGATAAATCAAAACCCCAGTACAAAAAACCCCACTGTGTTCCAGTTTCTGTTTTTGCATGACACAGCTTAGAAAGTGTAAATTTTAGCAAAATCAATGTGCCTTCCCTTGCTCACTCTAGCTGCAGTTCTGTGTTGAGAAAAAACATGGTGAGGCCTTTCCCAAGTGACCTGGTCTCTAGCCATACATCCTCATCACCCTGCTCTGTGGCGTTTCACAGCACGAGACCAGAAACAAACCGCTGAAGGTTACTGGGTGATGAGGAAAGGAGAGCATCTTATCTGTAGAAGGGAAGAGGTTGCTAACAAGGTTCACTGAGATGACAAAAAAGACAAAAAAATGTTTGATATAGTTCATTTTCCATATGAGCCTTGCTGTTAATATTAAAGGCTATGATTAAAGTGAAAATAATTCTTAACTGGGGCCTGGGCAAACAACCTTACACAACCCATTTCCAAGCACTGAATTCTTTGAAGATCTCTATTTCAATACAATTAGCTTATTTACTGTGACTTGGAACACCTCTGATTCATATTGTTCTCTGTTCCTGAGGTGATATATAAGCATAAATGTATTTTCCTAGTATCTTAGCAGACCTGTCAAATGTTTGTTGGTTGTAACCTGAATCTAGTCTTCACTGCCACTTCCCCAGTGTGCACAGATACCTTTAAATGACTTAAGGATATAAAAAGATCAGGTTCCAACATACCTGTGAGATTAGTTCTCTAGTTCTAAAATTCAACAATCTCTTCTTTTGTTTCCAGGTTCTTCAATTATTTCAAATCTTTTGTGGCCATTTCAGCTACATTATTAAAAGCACCATATTTGCCATTGTTCCATCTTCCTTATATGCAATATCCTATTGTCTAACCATAACTGAGCAACTAAAACTATTCTCTGACTTAAACAGAAAACACATTTCCTACAAAAATTACTGCCTGAATGTTATGTCCTCTGTGATCAGTCAGACTGCTGACAGGAAGGGATGTAATCTGTATTTGTTGCTCTAGCTTGAGGCAGGACAGGGCTTTAGTGGAAGGTTTAAGTTGACCTGTAATGCAGCATGAAAAAATTAAATCTGTCACAGCTCTAACACTTAGGATCAGTGATGATGCAGGCTAGCACTGACCTAGGCTATATGCAGAAAGCATCTTGTTTCAGCAAAACAAGTGGTAAGAGCTCAGAGACATCTTAAGCTTTCGCACAATAAACAGCTTTCAGGCATACTTTAAGAACTTGTTTTGTCCTTTAACTTAAGTACACAACATAGCTTGCACAATCTCTCTTTCAATAACATGTCAGAATGTTAAGTGTTTATAATTTGATTTTGCCTTTTCAGCTGTACCTTCCATGTCATATATCTTTACTTTTATACAATGGAATCTGCTGCAGTGACAAATAAACCATCTAATGATTTTAAAGACTACATTTCCTTGGCCTCAGAAAGAGATACTGCCAGATAAGCAACTTGATGAGTTGCCTAATTACTGATTAAAACACTAACTCTAGAAAACAACTGGATTTGCTTTAGTCATAGTTCACTTACGCACACCTGGCACCACCATTGTTTTTCAAGCTGTTTTTGCCATTGCCATTCAAGTGTGCTCAGAGCAATGGCACCACGACCCTCAGAAGCGAGGAGACTTCCTTAACAACTGGCTGACAGCTGAGGGACCCAATTTCAGAACAGATCAGGATACAAATTAGTTTCATGTCCTTCAAAAGCAGGAACAGCTGACAAACAACAGATTTGTGAATGTCAGCAAATGTTACAAGGGAGGTTTCAGATGTCCCCTTTGGAGAAATAACATCAAAGAATGACATCAAACATAAATGTACATCAACTTTAGAATTAACATCTTTTGAAACATGTCATCAAGAGAAATGGGAATATTAGTTGGGTAACAACTTTGTTTAAAAACTGCTTCTAAAAAAATGCAGTATTAATTCAAACTGCTTGTTTTGTTCCTCCTCCGTTTGCTTCTTGAATGCTTTTTATAGCACACTGTTAAAAGACTCTTCAGATGTAAAAGTTTTTCCTTACCAAAAGTATTTCTAAGCTGAAAGGGAGGCCAAAAAACACCAGACCCTGAAGGAATTGTAGAGGAACCAAACTAAACTTTGTGAGAGATGTCCAGACACTGTGGCCTGTTAATATAACTGACCGCCTCCAGCCTTGTACAGCATAGTCAAATTTCGTTTAAACCGAAAGCTTTCATCACTACAGGCGTTTATAATTCAGAAGATTAGGCCTTTTAAGTCTTAATAACTTTTTTTTACCATCATACTCAGTGGGGGAGGAAAAAATAAATCAGTAACTCTGTTATTCTGCTGTCAGTGACAGCGACGTCTCCAGGGGAAGGGATGGAGGGAAAGGTTTCACCACAGTAAATACAAACGCTTGAACTTGTTTTTTAAGCCTCGGCAACATTCTCCATAGCAAAACAAAAAAGACAGCAAGGCTAGCAACCCGCGCCCTTTAAGGCTGCAGGGAAACCCCACGAACGGGAAATACCCTTTCCCAGTAAAAATACATCCGCTCCAAACCCGTTGGAGCTTTTTAGGCCAAACCACAGCCCCCAAGAGGGGGCACCAGACTCGGACCGGGTGCACGATGGGATCCGAAGCACTGCCGGGGCCCC
>NW_008600680.1:0-13277 GCF_000691845.1 Merops nubicus
GGCAGAGACACGGGGTGGGGGGGGCTGCCGGGCGCAAGGGGAGAGGAGCACCGGAGGGCTGCTGGGCGAGAGCTGTGGGAACTTATCTTCTGGTCCTGGGCTAACAGCTGCTGCTACTGTAAAGTTTTGGAGGGGTGGATGGATGGAACTGCCCTCCCTGGGCTGCCGCTCGCTCAAGCCCCGAGTTTACGTGTGGGTGCTGTCCGTGCAGGTTTTTACCGAATCAAAGGCTGCAGTGGGAATGCAACCTCAGTTCTTCAGGGCATTTGAGAAGCTGGGGAAATCACACTTCAGTGGAGGGCACGAAGTGGGTGCAAGCCCCTAACTGGTGTAGGATTCATCCCTTCTGCCAACATTGCATGTTTAAATATAGAAACGTGTTTGACGTATATGTTATCCAACATGTAATACTACTGGCAGCTGGGGAAAGCTAGTCCAGTAAAATAATACTTAAAATTTAACGTATCTGAAGCAGCAGAAGAAAATCCTTCATTTAAAAATATTGGTTATCACTTGAGATTTATGATACCAATTGCTACCATAGCGTGTTATGGATCTGCAGCAAGTTTTGAGTCTGGGTGAACTCTGTTAAATTTATCTGAACTAAATTTGGGGGAGTGGGAGATACTACACCACTTGGTCTGACAGTGAGTGAGTGTAGTCTTTGCTGATTGTGATGCTGATGCTTAACACGTCATTCCATCAGAAGTAACTTACCTGTGAAAGGCATAGAAGTTTCCTGATGTTTGGCCTAAGCTGTGAAAGGAACTCCTTCAAGAGCACACTCTGCTTCAAGTATATTAATACCTGATGTATTTATTTTAAAAGCTTTCAAACACATTTCTCTTTGTATTTTTCCTAATTAAAACCCAAACAAATACATTGAGAGGCATTCAGATGTTGATGGGAATGTAAGACAAGGGATCATAGTATATAGAACTTGTATATATTGGAATGAGCTGATGGTAGTTTGTTTATGCTAGAAAGACAAAACAAATTCTATGAAAAGTTCATGCAGACATTGTGCAGATTCAGTGCACAGTGGATCTTGGATTAGAATTTGGATTACACAGTGCGGAAAACGTTTTGAGTTCTGGTTTGTGTTACCTAATGGCATTAAAACATGAAGAGGAATAGTAAAAATAGGCATAAGGCTATACAAGAACTACACTTGTTTTCATTGACATCTAGAACATACTATATAGTCAGACAGAAAGAGACATGGTGCTTACCCTACTCCTGTAAGCAGATGTCCATTGCTGCCACTGATTCCATTTGACACTAACCTTGTCCACACAATTCTTGTAAACCCCACTGGGCTCTGGTGCACATTGGGACAGGAATAAAATCCCACAGAGACATAAGTAATTGTAATATATTTTGGAAGGTACGGTAAGTTTTTGGATGGACAGCATACATTTTGGGGGTTTTGCCACATGCTGTGATCAAGTTTATCTATGCGTGGAGTAGTCTTATGTCTAACTGAAGTTAGCAAAACACAAGTTTTGATTCTCCAGACTTGGATGAAGACTGGCACTTTGTGAAGTTTTAATGCAATGAAGGTTTGATCCCGAAGCTCAGTTTGTTGGCTAGCACATGCATGTATAAATGGTCTGACCAAGGTTTTGAACTCAGCAAAGATGTACTTGGTAAGATGCATGAATATGTAGCTGCTTCTAGCTTTCTACAAACTTAGGGTTAAATCAAAATCAGTTTCAACCTTCTTAATAAATTCAAGTATTTAGCATACTTTTAATCTTTCTGTATATAATTCTTTGTTTTTAAGCTAAAGGTTCTTGTTAACAAGGTACTTAAGGTTGACAATGAATTTGGATCAATGTGTTAATTTACTGATGGCATTTATGATCTGCTTTATGGGGATATTTGCTATATGTATATGTTGGCAGTGGGAGTGAGTATAACAAGTGACAGTGAATACAAAAAGGTAAGATGAAAGATGAATAAAAATTTTAAACTTTTCTAAAACTTTTGCACTTTCCAAGTGTCTTGGCAACAATGTATTTTGAAGGAGGAGGCTTCTGTTTGTAAACTCTGCAGCTGTGGGGAAAAAAAAAACCCAACACATCAGCTTAAGTCAATGTGGTCTTTAGCTTGCTTGAAAATTCACATTGCTTCTCCCTTTCACCTTGCATGCTCTGCAGAATAACAGAGAAAAGCTGTCATGGGGTCATTCCAAAATGAGGCGTATTGTAAGCTGCTGTGAAGATTTAGTTCCTCTTTCTGTGCCTTGGCAGACTTTTGTTCATTTTGCAGTGAAATTCATGTTTAAGATGGAGGTAAATGAAGGGGAAAGACTGCAAATGATCAAAAAGGAGCTTAAGCTAAATCTCATTCTCTGAGTTGTTATAGAGGTTATAAAATCATAAAATTCTCTCACATTTGCTCATATACCTTTTGATCATCTTCACCTGTGTTGTTTCTATAGGCATTTTGGCATCAGCCCATCATGATACAGGTATCGTATGACACACACACACAGAAAAACCCAACCCCACAACAAAACCTGGCATGCTTTCCTCTTTTGCCTGCTGTTCTGTTTTTAACCAGAATCCTCTTCAGCTCATAGGATGACATACTTCAGCACAGAACCCTTTAGAGAATTTTTTTTTTCACATAGGCAATATTAGGTAGGCCACTAGTGTAAATTATAGCATGCATTGTAGGCTTTCAGTCCTGTCTTTGACTTATTGTTCACTTTTGATAGTAGAATGGGCAATTTTCTGCCACTGCTTTTCACTTCCTCCCTCAGGTACTTCCCAAGCAGTTAAAGCCAAAGGTGTGGAAAACAATTTGCAGTGCCATTTGTATGCGTATTTATGACTTTAAAGCAGAATTTCATGTATTCACATTGGCTTTTTACATACTAAGTTATTAAAAAAAAACATTTTATATGCTGCTGAAATTATTAAGTATATAAAAATACGTGCAGTCAGGTTTCTATGCCTAAAAGTTTTCATCTATCTGAATGTGACCATCCTCATGACACCTTTGCCATTTATCACATTGCCTTTGATCCAGCAGTGTTACGAGAAAATTATGATCCTCAGTTTTGTCGATTCTTTAACCTTCTGTGTATTATCCACTTGGGATAAGAATCATCCGCATTCCACTGGTTTAGTAGCTAAACAATTTAGTATTGGTAAGTCAAGGGGTGGGGCTGTTGGAAGCAAACTGTTCAGCTTTCAGAAAATGACAAAAGTGTCCTCCTCTCTCCTGGGAAAAGCATTTGTGTAAGTGATCTGCCACTACAACTCCAGTGAGGGTTATAAAGGTTACTAGTAAAAGTGGCTTCTGGGATTCCTAAGTTTAGTCATAGCTGACAGTCATCCAAGATCCACAATATTATCTTGCCTGATCTTAAAATGGTAATTTATCTGAGTGGATGTTCTCCAAGGGGAAGATCATTTAGAAATGCACTGAATGTTGTTTTAATGAGTTCCTGCGTAGGGTTGCATATATGTGGAAAGAAAGATTTCTGAATGTACATAGGGTACTGGTGGGGAAATGTATTGCATGTGCTTGACAACAGGATGGGCAGGTAGCTCAGGACATCTTACTCTAGGTAGCTGGAGAAGAAACGCACCGTTACCGTGAATAAAGCCTTCTGCCTGCAAGATGACTGCTGCAGATCTCTTAATGTCAAGATATGGTCTGCAGCAACTCTGTGCACAGATATCCTTTTGTTTCATCAGTCTCACTTGACCATGACCCCATGCAGAAATGAGGGTGGGCATCCTAAAAAGTTGGTAGCCTGTTCGCTGGTGTTGGGTCTGTGTTTATTGAGTTAGGAGGGGAGAGGTCCTGCTGGAACAGCATATATAGACAATTTTCTTATTGACGCTTTCTTCACTGTGGCCATTAAGATTCTGTCCTAGACTGCATCAACTCCCAGGTATGTGTGATGGTTGTGTATACATGTACACACTACCCCAACGTATGTCACAAAGAACCAAGTGTAACTAGAGTTGAATAATATTAGTATAGTTGAACTTAATAACGAGGGCCCTCATAAATAAAGTATACCTCCATTAATGTATCATAAAGTTAACAGAATCCTGAAGGAATGTAGCCCAGACAGCAACGAACTTTTGGATGGTATGGAATAGCAATGGGATGGACACCACAAATCTGATAACTATTTTGGGTTATGGCTTCTACCATTTCTTCTAGTTTGGGTTACGGCATGGCATTATCTAGAACTAGTTTAGATAATAATCGAGGCCATAGAAGACTTCTTCAAAACATATTTTGGAAGGGTAGAACCTCTCATTAGTGACTGAATGGCTGCACACATCTGACAAGTAGAAGTAAATCAGCTACACAGGAAATAAATGGAGGAAAAATCATATATAAACTATTGCATTATTTTCATGCTTGTTCACAGACTCTGGTTCTTCTTCCATCTCACTTCTTTAACTACCTTCCCTACCACGGCCAGCAGTTAATGTAGGGGAGCTGTGAAGACCTCTGTGCAGTTGCTAGAGGGAGGTGACATTTGGTGCCCTCCACTCCCTGGTCAGGGGCGCAGCAGGGCGCACACATTGGCTGCTGCTTCCCATAAGGGATTGGCGTGGGACGACTTGGGGCTGGTGATTCAGGGTTACGCTGCAGGGGAGATTTGCCTCTTTGTGATGGTAACGTCAGTTTTTAAAAGTCTTGCATGGCTCTGATCACTAAATTACCTCATTTCTAAATATTATTTTGTCAGATGTAGTACCAGGAAGGGACAATACTTGATCAGATTCATCCGATTGTAGTGGTTACTGGAATTTTGGCAAGCACTAGTTTATCTACTGTAGAAAGGTGAGAAAATGTAGACAGCTGTCAACCATCAAAATCCAAAGAAGTTTTCGTCATAGATCTTCTGCAGGGAACTTAACTAGGGATCATTTGCCAGTGGAGATTGGACTGAAGGAAAAGACGAACTGTATCAAGTGCCTTTGCCAGACTTTACTACTGTCTGCTGTGTTTAACATAAAATTTTGGCTTGCCTGTGCTTTTTTTTGATTTCCAGAATAAAGTGATTTTTTTGAGAAATATATGGAGTAAATATATTTTTGTTTAAAAGAACAGTCTTCTTTATATGACTCTTTTATGGGGCAGGGACTTGGATTTGAAGCAATCTAATCTTCATTTCCTTTACTGTGAAAACAGTGAACGATGTGGATAAACTGTTCTATAGCTGTGTGAATTCATGCACCTAATCTGAATTTATGTAGCTCATCGCAGGTCCTTGCCCATTTCCTCTGAGGTCAGTTCTTTGCCTGGAATTTGATTGCAGGCTATTTGACAAGATGGGAAAGCGATTGTGTTTATTTTGTGTTGTTTGTGCAGTACCATGTGCATTGTGGTTATGGAATAAATTATAACTGAAATGGAATTTGGAAGGGATTTTTTATTGTCCTCAGTTTCCTTAGAGTGAGAAACATCTCCATATTAGTTGAGGAAAATGTAACATTTGGCTATCGTGAAGATAACTGATGACTCCGTTGAAGACTTAAACTAATTCTTGTGAATTCACTGTTCATGAGTGATTCGTTGTAATATGGATTTTATTCTGCCCTTGAATGTTTTTGGACTATAATGCAGTTGAGAGAAAATAATGGGATGTGACTTGCCATGAAATATTTTCAGCACTGTGAATTAGAAGAAAAAGCTTGTGGATATATAGAATTAGCATGAATGTGTGATTCTTTTCAAAGGTACAGTGCTCCAGTGTGCTTTTTAGCAGCAGTAGTTTAGATGACTAGGCAATATTTTTGATCCTTGTAATAATAGTCTAACTTGTTTTAAGGTTTAAAGCTAACAGTAAGTACTTCAGTGCAGTCAGTTGCAAAATTTAATGGCTCCATTTTTCTGTAAGGATTTGCAGAGGGAGAACTTTTAAGGCTAGTACTGAAGAAATATATATCATGAAACATCATGTTTGTTGTGTGGAAATTGTAGGCCAGCAAAAATTCTTACAAGATTTAGCAATAGTAGGTACATGGTAGTTTGTATGTTCTGCTGCTGTTGGTTTTCCTTAGCGATATGTTTTTAGAAAATCCAGATGTGTTACACCTATGTGCTGCTGACCAAACTGTGTCCACCCTCTTTCTTTACACAGGCTCAAGGAGGGGCCCTAGGAGGTTCCTAGGGGGCTTCCTTCAGGAGTGTTTGTAGAAAAGTGCTTCTTACATCTATGAAATTTATTTAAAAAAAAAAAATAGTTTTTCAATAAGGCATGAATATGCATTAGGTAAGTTGCTATGCTGACAAAGTAAGAAGAGAAAAGTTGCAGTTTTCTAGAACTAGGTGAAGATCTAATATAGAATTCAGTTATATGAATTACCAAGAAGTACACAGTGCTTATTTTTGTTAATAAACAAAGCAAACAAACAAACAAACAAACTGCAGTCATAGTATTCACTGTCAGATGGAGAAGTCCAGAGTAGTTGAAAATAGTACTTAAAATACTATCTATGAGGAGACTTCACAGTTGTATCTAATAAGCCTGCTTTGGTGTTTTCACTGTTTTAAGGTGATCTATGTACCTGTTGTTGCCATCCCTTGAAGTCTACCTTATCCTTGCTGTTAAATTCTGTGCCCCATTCTGAACTGGCCCACATAGTTACTATAAATAAAGATTAAAGTATCTTCAAGTTACTTCATAAAGTGCTTTGACTCTGAAGGAAGCCCCAAAGGTGAGTTGCTGACCTCATATTCTCACAGTGCTGTCTTTCCTGTTTCCCAATTTATTTTTCAGTGCAGTAGAGGCTGCTACACTTCATATTTACATCAGTTTGTGTGGAGTAACTTGATGGTGTTTGGAGATTTGTGCTGTTGTAAACCAACAAAGCCTACAGCCCCATACTCTGATCATGCTGGAGCTAAAAGCACATGTGGAACCTAACCTAACGGAGATGAAATATTCTTCCTAAAGTCCATAACTGTCTTCTCCCAGTATCTGTATTTTTATCCCTTCTTGTCCAGAGCCAAATGGATTCTTGTCCTTTGTCCATCTAAGTGAAAGATCTAAATACCTGACAGAAAGTGTAATCAACATCTTTGTTCTTTTTCAGTATCCAAATGCCTGAAACCATATCTAGCACACCTAGTCAGACTCTTGTTGGGGTCTAAACAACTGGGTGAAATTTAAGCATGTTAATCATATTTAGTTGAGATGATCTCCAGTGCTCCCCATATTGCCAAACTCTCTGTTTTCTGCTCATGGAAATACATTGTTGGTGCAACATAACATCTAGAAAAAACTGAAAGACATCATTGTACATGAAAGACCTTTTGGGGCATATGGAGGCTTAGCAGTGGCAAATGTGTTACAGTTCTTATGTGGAAAAACAGGGTATTATGAGCTTCTCTGTGGTAGCTTGTTTTTTGTAGCAGTGGTGGCTGAAGATGAGATGCTGCAAAGGGAAGCAATGCTGATTCACATGTTGTTTGCTGCTGAGAGTTTGAACAGGTTTGCTTAAGGTGTGTGGTAGACCCAGATCATCTGAGAGCTTCAGGTATTCAGTCACATTTTGCATAAATTCTTGTGCTGCATAGAACTTAGGTTATGAACCATATCAGGTCTGCGTTGTTCTCTGGTTGGCATGAAAAGTAAACATGGAATTTAAGTAAAACGTTCAGTGCTGGCTTATTCACATATTCTCAGAACATTAGGAAGGGAAGCATACTTTGTGGTCTTTGGTTTTGCCCTTGATGACTTGCTAGCAGAAATTTCCTAGACAATAAAATAAATAGAACAATCCCAGAGTGGACACCAAAGTGATCTAAATGCATACTTCTGCAGGAATGAGTTGTTCATGAGTATGTTTTCCCATATGGAAGTGTTGTGACTTCATGGTTAATGTGTTCTGTGCTTCTTTCTTTGTCAAGTAGGTTTTATTATCTTTTTAAACTGAAAGAAATACAGCATTAGAATTAGATATTGCTTGCCTGGTTAGCAACAGCACCATGATAGTAATAATAATTTTCTTTTTCTGATGTGCATGATGGTCACATCAGAGCTTGAATTCATGGGTTCTGTAGGCCAAGATCATCATGAAGACTAACCTGTGATCTTCCACTGTCCTCCCCAAACACATACTCTGCAAAATCATAGATTGGATTATAGAGCTTAGTTGTATTGTAGCTCTGCCAATTACAATATGATTTTCGTATATGACTTTCCTACCAGTCTTGCTTTTTGTTCTTTTCTCCACCTCTGCTTAGTTTTGCCTGTTCTCTTCTGAATGTCCAATCTCTAAAATAGTATAATCTCTTTGTGGGAATCACATCAACTGACTATTGCTGAGACTTCTTCTGATTTTTAAGACAATTAGAGGAAGATTTCAGGAATTTAAAAGTAGATGTTCTTATGTTATTTTCATATACAATTTTCATCATGGTAGTAGAGCCTGATACAGAAGAATACCACGTGGTAGCAAGTTATTTGCTATGAGGTGTTCTGGAAGAATGAGTATCTTACAGCAGTGAGGTAGTCTCTCTCTGATTTTTGTGAGGTGGAAAGAGAAGAAACTGTCCGGGAGGGAAAAATCAGCCCTGTAACATATTTTCCCTAAATGAAGGAATTCTGTTCTAATTGTTTCAACATTTATTCCTTAGTGGGACAGTGTTTCTGTGTATCCAGTCCGGAATTGTTTGCAGTCTCCCATGCAATGTCCACCTATTAGCAATATTTTATTAGACCATTTTAATTTATTACATGCATGTGCCTTATTCTGAGGCAATTAGTTTCAACATCAGACTAAATAACCCCATTTTGTATTCTTAATTGTCCTGGATATAAACTTTTATAAACCTTCCTGCAATTCTGTAGTACTCTGTAAAGCCTTCTATGGCGTTTAATTGCCTATATACTCCACTTCATTAGATGTCTAAGCAAATAATTTTGGATTTGTATTAAATAAGAATTTTTTTTTTCTATTTGACTGTTTTTCTGTCCTATGTGGTAACAGATGGGTTGCACTTAGTTCAATGAGCCAGATGCAAAAAGAGCAGAATTTGCAGTAAAATACTGTTGATGTTGCATTTTTATCCACATGGAATAAATTAAGTCAGCTTTCCGATTATGTGAAGTGAATGTTTGCACTCTTTCAGTGTAGGTAATTAAAATGTATCCACCACTCTCTGTGAAACAAGAAGCTTTCCTAGTTTGGATAGTATAGTGTGTGTAATTCTTACTGAAGCTGTGTCAGCACAAGCAGCTCCTGTGCTGTGCTCCGGGCTGCTGTCTCCTGTGCCCGCCTCAGTAACCATCCCTGTGTGCCTGCACAGCTCTGTGCCGTACTCTGAAATGAACTGGGTTAGAAACTAATTCATTTTTTTTATCCTTGGGAAAAACCCTTTTGATAAGGATCTGTTCCCTGTTCCAGTTTATCATGTGGCCACACACATGGCTGTTCAGCCACAACTGAGGGATGGACACAGAAGAGAGAATAGACTAAGCAGTATGAGCTGCTTAAATTGTACCACAGTTGGGAGAAACGATTGAATATGATCCACATAGCTGTAAAACATACAATAATTTCTATTATCCCCTATGATTTTTGTCTTCCTTTTAGATTTTTTTTTTTTTTTTACTGGAGAAAACAGTTGCAAAACTTTGGTCATAGGAAGGTGTTACCACTCAAACTTCTGAATTTTGGGCATCTGTAATTATACTTTTCATGCAACACAGGAACTCCTATGAAGTTCATTTCCATAATTTTGTTCCTTTGAACAGGAGCTAAAGAAAGTAATACATTTTTAATCAAGAAGATATGACTTACCAAGTGCATTTTTGTCCATGCTCTTTTAGACTTACTTGGTAAATTACTTGTATGTGAAGCGGGTTTTTTAAATGAAGGATTTTTGGTAGTGCCTACTTTGCATTGGCTGCTTGTTTACTGTAACTGTAGAGCTGATTCTGGTCTCTGGCATTGTAAATAGGAAATATTTCCATAGGACCCAGTGAAATTATCAAAGTTGCAAAACATGCCTCTTCTTCCCCCACCCCTGCCCGAACACTCTCTCAGCTCTCATTTGAACTTATTAGTAAGCTATTATAAGCTATTAGAGTTCTTCAAAATTATTTTCTTGTGCCTGTTTATGAAAACATGCAATGTTACAGCATATTTGTCCAAACAACTGCGTGTTGGTTGGTACAGATTACTTCTGTAGAAGATGGTGAGTGGTATAAGTACCTTCCTTTAATCTACATCAAGGAACAATGAAATGCAGTATTTTCACATGGCTGAAACCTAGCTAATAAAAGTGTGGGTTTCAGTGCTCCATATGGTTTCTAAGGATTTGATAACAAACATTGCTGATAGCATACAGTCA
Source organism: Merops nubicus (assembly GCF_000691845.1). Lineage (NCBI taxonomy): Eukaryota > Metazoa > Chordata > Aves > Coraciiformes > Meropidae > Merops > Merops nubicus. The sequence goes on from NW_008600680.1 coordinate 10,348, forward strand.
GGCGGTGAGCTGGTTTAATTGCAACTGCTTGCAAATGGCAGGAAGGGAGCAGAAACACAGAGCGATGTGAACGGTGCTCATAGTGTTCCACAGGGGGAAAGCCTGGGGTTGGAAGTGGTGACTGAGAAGAAGCCTGGAATGGTAAGCAAGGCAGCCCACTCCTTGTACTTGGACTCCCATTGTGTTCAGGGAAACAGGACTCTGGAAACGCACAGCAGGGCATGCGAGATACGTGATATAGCATTTTTCTGCCTCTCTGAAGGAGACTGCAAACTCTTGAAAACAGATCATCGAAAGGGAAAATTGTAGTAGCTTGGGGAGTATCTGCTTTCTAAAAAAAGCTAGAAAGCTTCTAAAAGCTTGCAAGTGCTGTACACAGAATATTCTCTGATGGTAAACAAACCCTTTGAAAAATTCACCTAACGGCTGCAGGAGGACCTGAAGCAGTGGTATATAGCAACTTTATTCACAGTGCTACTTCTGTGAAGTGACATTCTCGTAACCAGCTGGCATGGTTGTTTGCTTGAAAGTGGAGGACTCTGGCATTTCTCTTAGCAAATTTAGCAAGCAGGATTTCAGGGACAACAACAAAACCTCCACAAAACTCCACTTGGGCAAAAAAACCTGTGAATCGTATAGGCTACAGAAATTGTCTGTCTGGATGTGGAACTGCAGGGAACTTGCATAAGGCTGAATATTTTACCACAGTTTTCTACTCTGGGGGCCCAGGAGGGGGAAGTTTGGATTGCCCCATCAGAAATATTGCAGTCCTTGACATTAATATTTTTTGTGACTGATTCTGTTCTGCTGAAATTTATTTGGCTTGATTCAGTATTGCTGGTAAATTAGGTAAATTACTGGGCAAAACAGAAAGATAACTTTTTGAGCACAGACTCCAAGGTAGGAACCATTAAAATAAACATGTTTTCTTGCCTGAAGAGGTGAAGCTTGATATTTTATCACCCTTTGAGACACAGAGAAGTGGGATATGCTTCAGACTAAGAAGAGCAAAATACTAGTGTGCAAATCCCACTCAAGATTGCAAAATTTGAAGCAGTATATATGACATGTTCAAAATGATGTTTCAGAATATGATCCCACACAAGGCTGCATAGTGAGGAGTGGCTAGCTATCCCAAGCAGTGAAGAATGGAAATCACAAAAGTGTTGTTCCCATTCTGTGTGGGTTGTTTTACTGGCACTGGGTATTGATTTGACCATTTAGAGAGGTTTTCTTCATTCCTTGTGTGTATCATTGAAGACGTGTATGAAGAAAGCATGTCTGAACCATCACTAGTTAAGATAATATGACAGCATTTTATTGTTATATGCTATGGGAATTTAGCAAGTTTACATCGGAGAATTTTACAAATAAAAGAGATCCTTGCTCTTACAGAGTCACATTTTTTAATTTGTTTTCTGAATTGTAGTGAATCTTAGGTTGGCAAGCAAGTCAGGATCCGAAGACCAAACGATCCAAAGAACAACTAAAGGACTGTTTTTGTACAAGGATGAATGTGTGACTGTTTGATGTGTGGCTTCAGGCTTGTATAGTATATAAGTTTACTTTTGGGTGGTAGGAAGAGATACTGCCGGGATGCCTGCTGCAGCCCATTTGCTACGCAGAGGAATATACTATGTACTAAAAGGCATATACTTAGCCCTGCGAACCAGGTAGACAGTTATCAGTATGAAATTTATATCAGAAGGGAAGTAGGAGAAGTCTGCTTAGTATTGATTTAGATAAAGGAACCCTAGAATTCATCAGTATCTCCTACCTGAATTACAAGGTCATGTATTAAAACCATTTCAGCACATGGTGGGATGAGCTTTCACAACAGTCTCTTCCAGAAGCTGGGAACGCAGCTGTGGACATCAAAGACTGAAATAAACAAGTAAATAAACCGATTCTGTACAATGCAGACTCTTAGGTTGCTGAAATAAAGGCACGCTGAAATAGAAAACAGAAGCATTTTCTTAGAAGTAAAGCAGAAGTAATAGTGTCTATATCATTTCTGCAGAAGCTTCATTATACCTTCTGAATTTCAGGTCACATAACTTGGAATCAGAGGTTCATTTGGCATTCCCAGCACACAGTGAATGCCACATCAGGGTGCAGGTTATGGCATTCATTTAATTACACAGAACTTGGAATAGAATAAGACTTAAAGTAACTTTTATAACTGGTATTCTCTAAACATCTCTATTTCCCTAACATGTACCAGACCAGCAATGCTCCAAACCGAACTGACCTGTCCAAGTTTATTCAAAATGGATTTGTCCTTTGCAGGTGTTTCTGCCAGCAAAGGGATCAGATTTGGCACATTATTATTATTATGAGTCATCCATCATCAAAACTGCTGCAGTGTAAGATTAGAATAGAATAGAATAGAATCATAAGGGTTGGAAGGGACCTCGAAAGATGATCTAGTCCAACCCCCCTGCCAGAGCAGAGTCACCTAGAGTACATCACACAGGAAGGCGTCCAGGCGGGTTTTGAATGACTCCAGTGAAGGAGACTCCACAACCTCTCTGGGCAGCTTATTCCAGTGCTCTGTCACCCTCACAGTAAAAAAAATTTTCCTGATATTCACCTTGAACCTCCTATGCTCCAATTTGCACCCATTACCCCTTGTCCTATCACAGGTCGTCACTGAAAAAAGCTTAATTCCATCTTCCTGACACTCACCCCTTACATACTTATAAACATTGATGAGGTCACCCCTCAGTCTCCTTTTCTCCAGGCTAAAGTGACCCAGCTCCCTCAGCCTTTCCTCATAAGGGAGACGCTCCACTCCCCTAATCATCTTTGTAGCCCTATGCTGGACTCTCTCCAGCAGCTCCCTGTCCTTCTTGAACTGAGGGGCCCAGAACTGGACACAATATTCCAGATGCCATTGGCCCTCCTGGCCACTAGGGCACATTGCTGGC
>NW_008600681.1:0-2881 GCF_000691845.1 Merops nubicus
TTTTTACACGGAACCAGGACACAGGAGTTAAAGTTTCAAGATCCCTACTTTGAACTGGGATGACCTGAATATGTGTCAGCCACATCCCTGGAAAATATTTTCTTTGTTGTTCTAATTCTGAGGCAGTTCAGAAACCTAGTGTAAATCAATATGTTTCTATGGAAAGCTTTGGCTTTCATTGAGAAAAGGTGTTTCAAATAAAACAGTATTCACAATCAGCTCCATTTCATATTTTAGAAAGCATATTGGCAAATGGAAATGTCTAGAAAAGAGCTGCAAGAAATACTGGAGTCCTGGAAAATCTTCTTTGCTACTAAAACTCATGACATTCAGTCTTTTTCATTTATCTTTAAAGGTAAAATGTGCCTGTTTGCAGTAGATAAGTGCCTATAAGAGGAGCAGATTTACTAGGAGACAACATTTTAACCTTCTGAAGGCATAAAAAAACTGCAAAAAGGCTCTCATGGTTGGGAGCTGAAGCTACTCAAATTCAGAACAGAAATCAATAGCAAATGTTTAAGATAAGGATAATCAATCACTGAAACACCTTTTAGATAAATGGATTATATCTTCCAGAAACTGCTGCCATTAAACCAGGATTATTTTAAAACTGTCTCAGGATGCAGCAGAAAGTTTTTCTATAAAATAAGTTTTAATTCAGGTGGAATTTCTGAACTTGCTGTAGGGATCATTTGATGGTATCCCATGGTTTGTCTTATGCAGATGGTCAAACATGGTGATCACATCAATCTTTTCTAGATAAAGATTTACAATTAGATTTTTTGTCTCATAAGTTACTGTGAATGATAATAATAAAAAAATATTAGGTCAAAGAAAATGATTTCTCACTAGGCATCCTGTCAAAATCTACTTAAATGAAACAAAACTTGTATTTCCATTCCTTTACTTCAATTTTCCACTCATCAAAGTATAATCTAAGTGTTGTTGTGTTTTTTTTTTTTTAAATATAATTTTCTTTTGATGTTTTCATGAAAATATTTCAATTATTCATCTGAAAACCTGAGCTTTCTTCTTTCCAAGATGTAATTTTTGAGAAACTTTAAACAAACAAAAGCTTTGCTTGACTCATATATGTATTTTTAATGCCAGCACTTAAAAAGTCTGTACCTTGTCATCTGATCTCAAATGACAAGATTTTGAGAAAAGAACCTGAACTGACTCTCTGGTACATTTCCCCATACTGAAGGGCATGTAGACCCTGGGCTTGTGTGCCAGCTTTCTCCCTTGAAGATTTGCTAAGTAACAGTCTTAGTTCCAGAGAGATGATAGAAAATGTGTAGATTCTTGTTTATATGGATGTTCGCTAGTCATACTTTAAAAAGAGTAGCAAATTGCCATAATAAAGTCAGGCAAATAGCTGATGAAAGTTATTATCAGACCACCTCACTGCTGAATAGGGTTATAAATGGCTACAAGAGAACCCTGATGCTGAATCTGAACAGTATCAGTGATGATTTCTGCACAGGAAATAGATTATCCTGCCCAGTTCTCTTTCCACAGAGATTTTATAGGACAGTTCCAAAGAGTATAAAGGGACGTACACACCTTTCCCTAGAGATGAAAGAGAAAGGTTATGAGAAGATTTTGACCATAAATATATGATGACTTGTTTTCAAAATGTTCTCTTTTTAATTTTCTACTAAGCATCCCACAGATCCCAGGAATATGGAGAGGTGCTGTACCTAAAAACACAGAGCTGGCATTCTAGAATAGCATAGCTCATGATTTATCATGTGGTGAATCTAACATGCTGTTAAAAGTACATTTCTTTTGAACATTCCCTCATTTAGTGTAAAATGAAAAACTTGAAAATGGATTAAGTTTCAAATATAGTTCAGTAAGTGCTTTGGATTATCTGAGTCTCTGCCTGAATGGTTCTTTTATTTCTAAAATAAATAGTGCCATCTAAAAAATGTCTCAGGTGGAAGACTGTAATAATCTCCTAATTCAGTATTTTCAAAAATTTGCATGTTATGACTTCAGAAGAGAAAAAACATTCAGAATTCATCTTCATTTGTTTTGACATCCTATTTCAAACAGCCTTAAAGATGAAGAAGGGTGTCATAAACCTTGAAACATAGTTTTTGAGGAAGATTGCTGCCTACAAGGAAATGAGTTGATGTTCTGTTGTGGTTTGGGGCTTGGAATGGGGGTGTGACCTTCCAGCAACTGGGAGGACCCCGGGTGGGGGTGAACCATTATATTCCCTCCCCTTCCAACACACACTCTGATAAGAGGCAGGGAGTGGGTTCTAATTTCACTCCTGCCTTGGAGCTCGGAGAGGGAGGTTGTCCTTTCGCTCCGTGGGACCCTGGAACAATTTCTGAGGGTTTTGTATATTTTATTTTTTGTACTTTTCCCAAAATCTTTGTATATATTATTTTCCTTACCTCCCTTTTTCGTTTTCTGTTTCTTGTTAAACAATATACTTCATTTTTTTTCCCAAAGTGTCTCTCTCCCTCTTGGGGGGGGAGAGGCGAGTACATAGTTCTGTTCTGTGTGGGTCCTGCCCTGAACCCCTTTTTACACGGAACTAGGACATAATTGGCGCCCAACGTGGAGCATGAACAAAAGAGATTTTACACTGAAAAATTTTGGGAGTTAAGAAAATGCTCTTACTGCAAATAATAATGTATTTCATTTGCTCTCAGTTCTGTTATAACTTGCTGGTTCGACTAGAGTCTTGCCATGTGCTCTGGATGGTCATGGATGCTGGGGGGACTTGGATTAAGTTATTGTCTGTGTGTTTTGGGAGGTATGTTATGAATATGATTGGGAAGAATATTTATCAAAATGCCTCTGTGTTCTACTGGGAAAAACCTTACCCCCCTGTACTGCAGTGCCACAGCTGTGGATCCTA
>NW_008600682.1:0-7623 GCF_000691845.1 Merops nubicus
GACCGCGAGGAGGGTGGGGAGGTGAAGGAGAGGGCGAGAGGAGCCATGAGGGAACAGAGCCGCGGGACACGGAGATGGCTCCACGGCGAAGCCCTGAGGGAAAAGGGAGTGTCGTGAAGGGGTATGAGGAGGAGATGGGGTGGAGAAGGCACTAAAGGGAAAAATGAGAGAAATTGAAAGGGAGCCGCAACAGAAGGGGAGGATGGTGGAAAGGACAGGTGGAAGAGGGATTTGCTACTGTAACATTGCTAGCAAATGCTAGCCAAGGACCCAGAGAGCTCATGTCACACCCCCTACCCCTTGACAAGGGCCACCCATGTTGTTTTCCCCTAAATCTGAGAGAAATTCACTGGCCCTTAATCCAGCTAGAGACCCCCTCCTGGGCTCCTGGCCAGTAGCAGACCCAGGACTCCTTGCAGAGACCTTACTGGGTCAGTTGTGTGCACAACCATCAGCTTTTCCACAACCAGGGATCGCTCACCACGCGTGCACAAAGGCCTCACTTCCTCATTAACGCTGTCAGAGCATATCCAGAACTCAATACTAAAACCACCCATAGAGACCAATGAATGGGACTGTAAATATTTTATTGATCCATATTTGATATGAAGATGAAGTTAAAGCCCCAAGTTCTTCAGGCTGCACTGGGGTGCCCTTGGATGTGTAGCTCAAGTGCTCCCTGAGCTAAAGAGCACAGACAGTGACGCTGAAGACGTTTAGCTTCTCATATGTTCTCTGTTTCACCTTGGGAATAGAAGAGGGTTGAGACAGCAGCTTGAGGTCAGGGTGTTTTGGTCAAAGGTTGTGGCTGCTCCCATTTGACAACAGAACACAAATGCAATTTTGTGCAGTAGCCTCCTGCTCAAAGTAACCATCTGGACACACAGTGGCTTGTTTGTACTGACTCCTCCCTTGTGACAAATCCAAACACACTTCATGTCTCCTATGCCGTATTCAAGGTACCCAGCAGACATGTATTTTTTGTCTTCCAACAACAGCATCTGAAATGCAGCACCTTGCACAGCCTTATGGGATCCTCTGCTGTGCCAGTCTGCTCCTACCTCACTAATTCTTAGCCAGGAGACCGATCACAAACTATTTCTATTGCATTGCTCCACCAGGGCCTCAAAATGCAGGTCCCGAAACTGTTTGTGCTATACACACACAGCAGAAAGAAATTCTAGTACATTATGCTGAGACAAATCCAGGGTCACATCTCTGGACCTCAGCAGAATTTCTCCAGGTTTATCTCAGTAATGGGGATCATCTTCTCACTGCAGTGTTCTAACCCCCTGCTCAGTTCCCACAGATTGAAGGAAACTGAGGGAAAAAAGCTGCCTGTCAACCCAAGCTGAGCAGCCTGAGAAAAATCTATTACAAACACCAATACCAAACCTCCTTTACTGAAAAAGTTATTCCCTTCTGGATCTGACTGGAGCATCCTGGATAATCTCTCCTACCATGGCAGGGCTGAAGCAGAGTGAACTCCACAAGACAACCACAGGTCCATGATAGAGACCTTGAGCAAAATACACAAAGGTCACAGCAAATAGCAGGGCCTGTGCTCTGGCCAACACAAGCTGTATATACGCTTCTCTCTGCCTCACCTGACATCTATGCAGATGAATTGACTTACTTTTCATCTAGCAGACTAGGTGAAGTCATCATTCAGGTCAACAGTCAGGTGTTCCTACTGATGCTTTGCAAACAAAGAGCCAAGTGAGGCAGGTTCTTCACCAGCAGTCCCCAGCCTCTTTCCACTCAGCAGTTGCCCCAAAAGCATTTCCTATTTCCCAAAGCAGGTAATGTGGGGCTATAGACAGGCAGATGAGCCAGCTGGTCACTCCCAAATAGCACAGCAAGGTATCTACCCTCTTTTTCCTTCCTTAAGTGTATCATCTTTTCTGCTCCCTGCCCTGCTGCCAGTTTTTGTGAACATGATTTTCGTGTTGCTCAGTGGGGTTTCACCATCTTCTAGAGTCTGCTGAAAGCTTTGTATTTATACCATTCACCTCAACTGAAGAGCAAAACTGCACACAGATGATACAGAAGTAACATAATAAGCAGCAGTAATTGGATTAATAACCCATTAGCACAAATTTAAAATCCCAGTGGTTATTACTAGGAGTAAAGGGAGGGACTGCTGTTCTTCATACTAGTACATGAATCAAACACTGCCACCAAGAAACAGGAAAATTATTTCTCCAGATGAGTGATTTTGTGTTCTCATTTCTGCAGGCAGCACTCACCAGCAAGAGAACTATTTATCAGCTCTGCTTTCAAGCTCATCTGTGCCATGTGTTAGCCCTGGAGTGTGCAGCACAGGCAGGTGCTGCAGCTGCTTTTCAAACAGGCTCCACAACATCAGACACTGGTGACCAAAGAAATCAGGTTAGTCTAAGCTGTTTTAATGCCTGTGTGAGCATTTGAGTTCCCCATATAAAAATGAATACTTAATAGGTTTTTCCCACCCAGCTTTTGACTGATTTTGTTCTTAAACAGTGAAGCCATGGTTTCTTCCTTTTCACCCATCCTGCTTAGAAGGTGCCTAGCAAAATCCTACAGACTATTTCAAGAATTGAAGACACTGCTTTTGCTGGAGTCCTCCTTTACATCCCCTATGGAAAAAGGGGCCCCAGATCCTCCACCCACCAGGTGCCTCAGTCTGTCTGACTCCTCACACATCTCTGCTGGGCCCTGGGGAAAAGTCATTTGCCATATTGTGGGTCATGACCAAACAGTGACACTTGAAGCCTCACCATATGGGAACCATGAGCCCCAGCAGCACATCCAGTTGCATTCAAGATAGATAAGCACTGGTGACTCTTGACATTCACCAAGTAAACAGCAAGTCACAGGGATTCAGCCAAATCAACAGTAAATGGCAGCTGGCCTGGCACCTTTCTTAAGGCACCTTTGCAACTGCTCAGGAAGTTTCTCCTTCCCCACACAAGTCTGTACCTCTCACCTCCTGCTACCCGCTGGCTGGCAAAGCTGTGCTTGATGGGGCTGCAGGAACTGCCAGCAACGCCCTCGCTGAAACCTTGTTACCGCATTTAGGGCTGGGCTGGACAAAACACTGGCTGAACTGGCAAAGAACAGCCGTGACCCCTCGTGGCCAGGGAGGAAAATACCAGGACCTTCAGTTGCTCCACACATCAAAGACCCATAACCAAAACTTACCAGCTCGTGCCCTGGTTCTCGGGTTTAAAAACAAAAGTCCCAGGTATTTGGGAGCACAGGAGTTGGATGAGTCACACATACGCTCCCACTTTATAGAACCCCGAGGCCAAAATATCAGGAATGCTGCAGCAAGCAGGAGGAATCTGAAAGCTCAGAGCTGAATCAGTCCAGGTCTTGAGCTCATTGTTTTCCAAACTGCACAAATAACCAAAAAAGATTCATGATGAGGAGAGAGGGCAAGCATAAGAAACATGGAAATAGAGTACAGCTTTAAAGATTGCTATGTAGAGAGGGGGGAAAAAAAAGGAGGGGGGAAGAGAAAAAAGAAAAACAACAACAAGCTGTGTTATGAGAACCTGGCACTGTCTCACCTCCAGGTGTGACAGCTCATGCTTGGTACCCATAAGCATGACCCAGTTCTAAAAATGAACCACCTCCAGAGCACACTTCCTCAGCACATTTTCACCCCACTAACAACAGCACTTTCAAGAGCCTCATAAGCCCCCAACCCCTTTCTGACCTGTTAGATGCCTGCAGAGAGGCTGCTTCAGGACAGAGAAGCATTTTGCCTTTGTGTACAATTTCAGAGAATCCTTTCCAGGTATCAGATCTCTCTAGGTGGTAGAGAAGTACAGTCTCTTCAGCCCTGTGCCCTTTGACTGACAATGAGATGTTTACATTTAAGTAGCAGAGATGCAAAGAGATCTACTGGATTAACTACAGACCTCTGCATCAGCCTTCAAAAATTCTTTAAAAAAAGGCAACATCAGATAACTTATCTCATTGCTTGTACATCCCCAATCTGCTGATACCTAGATGGCTCACAGCAGAAGTTCTGAATCTCCCTCAATCTCCCCATGTGGTAATAAGGTAAACAGCTGCTAAACTACAGCAATTAGTTAGGGGGGGGAAAAAAAGAGGTACCTTTCTAATTAAATGTTGCAGAGGCTGCTAAAGCACTCTTTAGGTTTTTTGCACTGTTTTAGTCCACCCAGTAATGAATAATGCTGCTACCTGCCTCATGTAAGCATCACCATCAAGCTTGTTTTCAAATTTCCCAAGTCATCTTGAGGATGTGATTGTTGCAACACTTAGAGGCAATCCTTGTAAAACTCAAAAATAACAACTCCTGGGTCTTTTGTGGAGCATTCCAGTGATGTCACCAAGAAACCAAGCACTATTTTACAGAGGCAGGAGCTGTGCCGCAGCAGAAGGAATTACCCGTGTCCTTGCTTGTCCTCAGCCCCTGAGCTCCACGATGCTGTGGCGTTTAGGGGGCAGCACCGGTGGCAGCCATCCAGCCTCTGCTATTTGGCAGGGCAACGAGGCAGAGCTGCAGCCGACGCCGGTTGCTGCAGACGCGATCCGAAGCTGCCCCCTAGTGCTGGCCCTGGACGGCAGGCAGAGCAGGCTGAAGCGGGAGAGGAACCGCCAAGGGTTGTTTCTAGTTCCCAGGAAAAGGTTGAGCAAAGAAATTTTCCTTTTGCCTGGAGCAAGCGTGAGGATTTGCAACGTTAGAATTAGATTCAGGGACAATTAGGGGAGACCTTTTGCTTTTTCATCCTTTTTAAGAATTACAGCACTGTGGTGCAATCAGTTCTAATAGAATACAAATAGAATATAGAATAATAGAATTGTTCTGTTTGGAAGAGACTTTTAAGACCATCAAGTCCAACCATTAACTCAGCACTGCCAGGTCACCACTAAACCATGTCCCACAGCACCACACCTACACTGCTTTGAAATCCCTCCAGGGATGGGGACTCCACCACCCTGGGAAACCTGAGTCAGGGTTTGACAAACCTTTCCAGAAGAAATTTTTCCTCATGGCCAACCTAAACCTCCTGGCACAAACTGAGGCCGTTTCCTCTTGTTCCTGCTTGCTGCGTGGGAGAAAAGATCACTCCCATGTGGCTCCAACCTCCTTTCAGGGAGCTGTTGAGAGTAAGGTCTCCCCTGAGCCTCCTTTGCTCCAGGCTCAACACCCACAGGTCCCTCAGATGCTCCTCACCAGATTTGGGCTGTAGACCCTTCTCCAGCTTTGTTGCCCTTCTCTGTACACACTCCAACCCCTCACTGTCCTTCTTAGATTTAGGGGCCTGAAACTGAACCTGGGATTCTAGGCAGTGTCCAGTACAGGGGGATGATCCCTGCCCTAGTCCTGCTGGCCACACTATTCCAGATACAATCTAGACAATACACATATCAAACAGCTCTAATATAGCACTAGAAATCTGGGAGGGTGTTCTAAAGGAATATCACATCCTTTCCATACAGAGAAGGCAAGTGACTGCCTGCCAACATCTGGCTCAGCATGGGATTTTCACCAGCATCATACCAGGCTCCCTGTCACCCCCCAGACAAAGCTGCTGCATGACTCACCTCTCCATGGGATTTACAGAGGAACTCTGCACAGAAGATATGCTGAAGAGGAAAGTCAAATCCTGCTTGAACAGCTTGAGGAGGAACAGCTGAAAAGGAGGTAACAGGACATTGCAGCCATTCAGTGTCCTGGCAGAAGGAAACTTGAGCCAGGTGCAGCTCTCAGCTAGACCAAATTCGTTCTGGAGGAAGACAAGCTAGCACACACACTCCTGAATGACTGACACGTTCAAAAAATTTATTGAAATGTAAAATAGAAAACAATACTGGAGCCTCCTCAGAAAAGGACCTCCCTGCAACAGGCATAAAAAAGGGACCATCAGGATGCACACAGACTGAGAGGCACTGCTCACCCATGGCTCCTGGGAACAGCCACATCCAATCTCATACCCTGGAGACACTGGAGCCACCAACAGCCCAACCCAAAATGTGGTCAGCAAGGGTGTGGATACTCCTGTCCTCTAAAGACTTGTACCTGTGGTCTGCAGTCTGAAGCAGAAAAGCAAGAGCTCTCAGAGGACTGACTGGCCGATCTGTATCATATTAAAGGGAAATCAAAACCATTTAGAAAGCCTTTGAGGAGAGAGAAACATCATAAAACAGATCCCTTCCTCTCCATCATTCTGCACAAAGTTCAGACACAGCAGCAAGTGCTATGACATATCCCAGCTGCATCTGCATCTTCATACAGGTCAGATACCAGTTTTTCAGGGTGCTGCACTAAAAGGCTATTGTACTTAAGTAGTATTTAGTACTACTGTACTAAAAGGGCTCAGGAGATATCCTAGGAGTTAAAATGAGGAATTTTGGTGGTTTCTGAAGTGTGGAATGAATGTTGGGAAGTAGAACAGCGAGGAAAAAAAACCCGTAACGCTGAGAATCAAAAGCTGCCATGGTGGGACATCAGATGACTCCTGGTCATGGGTCCTATCCCTCCAGATCCAGCAACCTCTGTCGTGTTTCCAGAACGATCTCCTCCATCACCTCTGGTTTGAGAATGTCCTTGATCTGGAGTGGAAAGAAGAGTAACGTTGGCACCAGAAAGCAACTACTACTATTGCACACTCTGTGGGGTTGCAGGTCTCTGGCACAGAGCATGAGGGAGTTCAGAGGACTGTGGCAAACAAGACTATCACTGCAGAGGGTCCAAGGCAAAGTCACAGCTTTGCCAGTTTGCAGTTCTTACAGAGACCATAAGAAGTCAAAGATGCTACACACAACTTCTCATCTCTCCTGAAGGACACACACCAGTACTAGGGAGAGATGACTTGAACAGAAGTAGATTTCCAAAGAACACCCCATCTAGCTGAGCAGGCCACCATGCTGGATGGAAGCAGAAGACAACTCAGATCTTATCCATTTATGAGATTAGGATTGTCAGTGATTGTGCTGGGAGAAATCACAGAGACAAGCTGGACAAGAGGTCAAATTGAGGGAGCCATCCAGCAGTGCAGGATGTGGATAGAAACACAAGACTGATCTCTGTACAATACACGACATTCACTTTTTCATTGTTCTTCAAGTGCACCCTACCCTCACACAATCCCAGATTTAATGCCCTATTCACAAGGATCACAGGTCCTTAATCCCAACAAGGGATACACCTCTATCAAAAAATGGAACTATTTCTCTATTGCAATCACTGGAGTCTGCCAAAGCCAAAACCCTTCAAACTATCCCTGAAAACATGCAAGGCAACCTATGTTATGCAGCAGGGGGGAAGTTCACATTGTCACTTGCTGCAGGGTGCTTTGGGAAGCCAAAAGGAAGCCCCACCACCAACTTCCTGACTTGAACAGCAACTGATGTGTTGCATTCCCCTTCCCTCCCCACAGTGTGGAATACAGTAACCACAGGCTCTGTACCTGGTGAGGAAGGGATGCCTCATAGCAATACAGGATGCTGGTGTCAAAGAGCATCAGCTTCTGAGTCACCAGAGCCACGATGCAGTTCCGCAGCCGTGAGATCACCTCCCGGTCTGACAGGGGAACTGGCTGAGGAAGGACAGAGGAAAGGAGATGAACACACAGGGCAATACTGCAAACCTTCTGGAAAAAA
>NW_008600683.1:0-19352 GCF_000691845.1 Merops nubicus
CCCCGCGACACCCCGCTGCGGTTCATCGCTCCCTGCCCGGCGGCGGAGCCGCGTCCTGCCGCGGACACGGCGCAGGCCTGGGCGGGCTCGCCTCTCGGCTGCGGGTGAGACAGGGGTGGCTCAAGGACAAAGTCACCTTTAAGATAACATTGCTGATCTGGTTAAACCTCTGCGCACAGGGGTACGTGGTACTTGAATGGTACCGCAGGCAGAACTCTTATTCCAGCCCTTGCCTATCTTTCGGAATTATTTGTTTTAGACTGAGGATTAGTTCAAGTTCCAAAGCAGCAGCCGTCACGGTAACCTTATTTTGTCCCTTCGGCCTTTGCCTTCTCCTCCACCAATTTCAGCATTTCCCTCCAGCCTGCCCTCCTCATCCCTGACCTGCCTCTAACGTTGTCCCAGAGGACAGCCTGGTTTGAGGACAGCGAGAGCTCTGGATCAATGGGTAGGGCTGCAAAACAGTCCTAAGAGTACTTTCCTCTTGGCCGTGTTTCTTACGCAAGCCTGCATATAATCAGCATAAGATGCCAAGTTTTCCTGTACTCTTTTACTAAGTGCGTGACTCATTAACTTACAGAGTTTTAAGTTCACTGGGAATTTAGATTAGCTCAGTAGGACTCTGAGACCATAGCACAGGGGTAAATTTTACCTTCTGAAAAGATGTCCTTGAAAAGCTGATTTGAATTACTTGCAGTTAATATTACTGCAAATTTTGGTCAGGTTGGTAAGCTTTCCAAGATGTAATATGATATCTCTCTTCCCTAATTTTATTTTCTTCTCTCTCTGGTGTTGAAAGCTAGTTCATGTTTGAGAGGAGAAATCTTGAAATTTATTGTTTCTCCTCTCACTTCTGACCACGGATGCACTTTAGTTTTCCACACAGTCTGTTTCGTTAAGTATGAAACCAAGCTTTGCACAGAGCAGCTCTCTTTGCAGGGGATTACAAGTGATACATATAATTGTTAATACAGCTCTTTCTGTATGGACACAAGCTTCCGTTTTGCCTAAAGCATTGTCAAAACTGGAAATCCTTCCTGCTGGAACACTTAAGACTTTCTTCAACCTCAGCATCAAAACAGTCATTCTTCTCTTTGTATGGTCAAATAATGCTCAAACTTGTTCAAACAATTATTCCACACAGAACTGATTGAATACCACTTTGTGCCTCAAAATTCTCTTCACTGGAACTGGCACAAAACCCCGTGCCAATCACAAATATGCTACCCACCTTTGAAAGCCAGGACTCTCATTCTTACAGTAGGCCAGCACGGAGACAATGACTGTGAAGTGGAGCAAGAGATGTGTATTCAGGCCCTGAGTCTGGCTGCAAAAACTCCAGTTTTAATAATTAGGAAAATAGTGCCTTATTCTTCAAATCAGGTATTCCCGTGTGTGGACTTTGCTGGGCCTCTGTAATGTTGAAACATTTTTTATATATTATTTATATGCATTACATTATTCTGTGTATCTATATGTTGTCTATATTTTTATTACTATATTTACATATTTATTTACATATTATTTTTACAATATTATACATTTTTTAAAAAATATATACACATTTAGGAAGAGTAAATTTGGCCCTCACGTCACAGTGCAAAGGCAGAAGTGTTGTTTTGAGAGTCCTATTCATATGGAACTGATTCTGATCAGAAATAAGTAATTTACACATTTTTGTACTAAAAACTGCCCTCAGATTTTAATACAACTTGAGAAATAACAATTGTTTGGATGCTTCCTGTGCTTTTTACACTTAGATGAAAAATGCTTAGACACCTTTGGAAGCCAGTAAGACAGTAACAGCTGTCAGAATTTAAAAATACATTTTTAATTGTAAAGTTTTTGACTCTTTTTACAAGTGTACCATTTGAAACAATTCAGAAACAACATTATTAGAGTTGCCTTAGTCTACTTTTTGGGTTGACACTATTGATCTTTCTGTGACTTACCTCTATACATGAAAGCAGAATTTGGCTGCACTGGAATTAACACACATGCAGTGACTGGACTTTATTACTTGGAGTAACACAGTTTAATGTGTGTATAAATACAAATAGGATTGAGGCCAGATGCACTCAATAAATACATATATGCACTTGAAAAACTGCTTGGGGAAATAAACCTCAGTGGTTAATAAAGTACTGGGTTTTTTTTCAGTTTATGAGATTTAAATTATTTTTACGCATATTCAAACACTAAGTTTTTCACATAGGGAATTAAAAGAGATTTGTGGTCTAATTATATCTATCATCAGTCATGCAACCTCCCACATAATGACACTATTATGATGATATAAATAATTTACCAATTTAATGAATAAACTTTTAATATATTAATAATTTTTATTTTAGCATTTTAATTTTTTCCCCATGATATTAAGATTCAGTTGTTCTCTGAATGTTTTGTTATATTCAGAATATTACATCCTGAGAAAGATTATCTCAATCTTTCTCCTTAGAAAAAAAGACTAACATGAAGCCCTGCTGGCGAGCATTTGATTTAGACTTTTAGGAACAGGACAGGAAGTTTTGGGAAAAAAAGGAGAAAAAACCCACTCTCATTTTAGATAAGTATCCCACGGTTATTTTTACTTTTAACACAATCTATTTTTAAAAATGCTCCTTGTGTCTTCTGCTGTCCTCAGAAATTCCACGTGCCCTTTAAAGCACTAATACTTTATCTGTAGTGAAATTCTGCCTCTGGGCTTCACTCAGTGCAAATTTTATCAGCACTGTTTCACTGCCCAACTTTCACCAGGAAAAAAAACTTTTCACACCTAATATATTCTTGTCTGAAATCTTGTTCATTACCTCCTCATTTTTCACCTTAATTTTTTAGTTACTGTTTCATACAGTCCACACTTTTCTATTTCATAATTGTCTGATTATCTCAGATGTCAATGGTACACTTTCAATAGGTACAGAATTGGAGAATGATTAATGCATGGAAGACTGTCAATGGTAGAGATGTCTCTATGCCACCAGAACAATTGGGAAAGTTCTGGTTATGGAATGCTTGAAGTATGGAGAGTTTCTTTAAGCTTGCCTAAGCTTTCATGGCAGCTTTTTAAAACTGGGAAAAAAAATACAATCTAGCACAAACAACTTTCTACTATTCAGTAAAAACAACTAGTTTTTCCAAGATGCTCATTTATGTTCCTATTTCCTTTTAATAATCAAATTTTTAAGAAACCTGTGGCTAAAGCCAGCTTTTCCCAGCTATACACATTTCACTTATTTTCTGCAGAGAACGAAGGAATAAAGGTTTTTTGTTTGTTTTTGCTAAGGAACCCTGCAGGTTAGCTGTGGACACCAGTGTTATACTGTGACACCTACACCCCAGAGGGCATGGAGTCCTTCCCACTGACCTTAAGGCTTGAGAGAGCTATTTCAATAAAGCAGGAACAAAATCTAAGCTGCCTTCTAGTTTTTTCCACCAAAGCCAACTGGACACTGACTACTTCAGAAACAGCACTAGTTTATAATGGCATAGTAAAGTCCTTCCTTCACCACAGATAAATGAGCTCTGCCTGACCTGTTCTGCTGCTGAAATACAGGACTATATATCTTCTGTGAAATGTCTATTGTTTTCCTAAGTTTATAGCAGGAAGTAAATCAGGAGACAGGGACATTTTAGGCAGAAGTCCCATTGTAAAGCCAACAGCAACAAAGTAGCTTTAGGGATAATACTGTTTCTTTTATTCTAATTAAGTTCCTAAAGCCATATAAAGAAGCTATTCTGTGGGAATCTCATTAATTCCTTCCATGTCAAAGAATTAACAGGGAGAAAGGTTAGTGCCCAGGAAGCAAGCCCCACTATTCAGCTCCAGCAATAAACCCCTTCTACACTGATGTCATTATAACAATTCCCATAGCTGCTTAGAGCTTGTCTATTTAATTCTTCACACAATACTGTCGTTATGCCAGCGATCACTTGAGCATATGAAGAACAGTATTTTAGGACTGAGACATTTATTTTAGGGCTGCCTGGCAAGTTATTACACTAGCCAAAGTCAGAACTTTTGGGAGGTCTTATTTCTGATTTATTTTGCTGCTCCGAAGGCCGAAGCAGCTTCTCTGTTCTGCACTCAGGGGATGACTGGCTGAGGGCCATGGTTAGTTACACAAAACTAAGAGCTTGTCTGCTTGCAGCCACTTGGATGTAAGGCCACTTAAGCCCCCTCAGCCAGAGGGAAAACAGTCTTGGACTTTTGGAGAGTTAGGCTCCAGCAAAAAGAGCTCCCTTACCTTTGAATGAGAGTGTCCATGCAAGGTTTAACACCTCTTATTATACCTCAGCATCACAACTTTGGTCAATTCTCCCTAACTCCTATAGCAGATGGACACCTCAAGTGGGCAGACACATCCCTCTCGTCACCACAGTTCCAACTGATTACAGAGCATGCCCCAGGCTGTCATCAGTTGCTACTCAGCTTTGTACCATTAGTTCTGTCCTACAGCAATAGATTTAGTTAAGGATGCAGGAGTGAAAAGTTCAAGATTATTTTATCCCTGAGTAGGCAATTAAAATTTTTCATTTCCAGTTTCTCTTCCTGCTTCCCAGATTTTCACCTTTGCCTTTCAAGGCCATGTACAAACAAGCATCTTACAGGGTGATATCCACATACCACCCTCCTCCTCCTCCCCCAGAACTATTAGCTATGACTGCTTTTATTTCCTTGTCATCCTCCTGTTTCTGAGCCTGCAGACAAGCTGTGTCATGCACAGAGCAAACTCTCATCCCAGCTAACACAGAACACAACCCTTTCTTTATTCAAAATCCTTCACAGAACCACTGTATTTTTCAACACAGAAAAAAGGAGATACTACATAGCCATGGAGGTTCCTAATTTTGAGTCTTGCAAGAACATTTCACTTATCTACAGGAGGCCTCAAATTCTTGAAAGAAAAGGAAGACTTCCGGCTTGCTTACAGGTTTTTTTCAGTCAGCTAATCTTAGCCATCTAGCATTTCATGTTACCTCAGTTTTGTTCCTTAAAACTCCCTTTGCATACGTAGTTTTTTCATGGATTAGAAGGGAAAATATAGTCAGGCCTTCAGACATCAACCTCTGCAAAAAGCCTGTTGGAAAAGGAAATGGGGAGAAAGCAGTCTGAGGTCTCTCATCTCTAGTCTATTGTTTTTAAAAAGAAAGTGGAATGAGATCAGGAAGAGATTGCATTGTATCTGCAGTCTCTTTGACTCCTGGCTTGTTAAAGAAGAACATTGCATTACAGAATTCATGTTTGGGTCAGCAGGATAAATTACTAGCAACACTGGTTGGAAATATAACTGTGTGAAATACAACATCAACATTTGAAATCTAAATTCTAGTTCTGAGATTATTACATAGTCAAAGATTCCTATCAGAGCTTTTTTTCTTTGTTTTCCTCCAATTAGCAACACTTTAATGTTTTGATTTTGAGGTAGTAATGATAATTTACTACATGTTTTACAGAGATATTTCATCCTCAAATAAAGTGTCTGAAATATGCCTTCTTGGTACTGTGGTGGCCAGATATAAGTATTTGCTTGTTTCAAATTGATAGCTCTGCTGGAAAAAAATATTCTCTTTACAAAGTACTGCTCTGCAGATACTATAGGTGACTGAAATGTATCTGCTACAAGCTGGGACAGAAATCCTTCTGCTTCAAAAGCAACTCTAAGACTTCCACTGATTTAATGAAATAATTTTTCAGAATTCAGGTCTGTGTATTATACTGGAAAGGATACATTATTATATTGAGTGTAAACTCAAATGAGCCAACCCTTTCCAAGCTACTAGAAAACCCCCAAACAATTAAATAAGAATATTCAATATCAGTAATACTACAGGTAGTGCCATTCTTCTTCTGTGATCTGGAGGATTCAGCTTGCTCCCTAGATGTAAAGACACCACTGACTACACAGAGTCCAAACCACAGAAATGTTTGGAAAAATGAGATGATTCAGATGCTACAATCAGTTTTGGTTCATTGTGGAATCACAGTTAGAAAAGATCCCCCATGTCAAGCCTCCAAAGCCCTCTACAGTGATAAATCCTAATAACCCAGACTGGGTTTTGCTTTCACATTAAGCCTTCCCAAAAGGGAGACTGAAATTCAGTCACTGCAGCTCAGTCACTAGGCACTCAAAAAGTAACAGTGTGAAGTTGACTTTTTTACCAGAATCTGCATTTGTCAATATACTTCTTCCCTTTAAAGTTCCAGCAACTGTAGGAAAGAAGATATTGGGCAGGAGTAATCATTCTGATGGAGCCAACCTTGCTCCTGCCACTGCTATGATAGAGCAAGACTACAGCAACATCCCTTGTCTATGCTATAAAGAAATTAATTATAAGCAGAGGAAATGGCAGCACAAGAAAACTCCATTTCCCTTCTACCAGAGATCCTCGTGGTGTTGCCCACCTGTCAGAAATACAACTGTACTACAAAATACAGCCTAATACAGTCTCATAGTTCCCATGGCTGTCACTACATTCTACTTAACCCCCAAACAGCAGCTGAGGGTAAAGGAAATATCTGCCCAATGTTGCATCATTGAAACAACACTGAATACCTGAACACACATCTACTTAAGAGTAACTTACTTGCTGAGGTTCAAATATACAAGCCAGACTCACACTTAGAAACTACAAAAAACAAAACAAAACCACACCTGAACCACACAAAACCCCAAACATAAAAACTATGAGACCTGGAATTTGTTTGAGCTTCCCTATCCTGTAGTAATCATCTTTTCTAAGCATTTCAACAGCCTACTTGACTATGTTTTTGTTGAGGCCAGTGAGCAGATTCAGGTCTGATGACCAGAGAATGAATTGGATTTTGGCCTTTATTTTCATGGAATATACAAGATTAATCAAGATGAGGATTACACGTGGAGTGACTCATTCAGTCTACATACTTCACTCTCTATTGCAAGGATGAATCCCAGATCATGTGTAAGGATACTGGTCAGCCCAGCCCACATCTGCTGGCCCTGCCCAGCCCAAACTGCTCTTGCTGGATTGTATTCAGACTAAGAGTCGTCAGCACCAACTGTCCCAAAGACCACAGTCTGCAAGCAGCTACCCTCTTATCATGGAATCATAGAATTGTCTTAGTTGAAAGAAACCTTTAAGATCATCAAGTCCAACCATTAACCCAGCACTGCCAGGTCACTACTCAACCATGTCCCCAAGCACCACATCTACACGTCATTTAAATCCTTCCAGGGTTCCTGACTCCACCACTTCCCTGGGCAGCCTGTTCCACTGTTTAACAACCCTTTCGGTGAATAAATTTTTCCTAATATCCAATGAAAACCTCCCCTGGCACAATATGAGTTCATTTCCTCTCATTCTATTGCTTGTTACTTGGCAGAACAGACCAACACCCACCTCTCTAAAATGCCTTTTCAGGTAGCTCTGCATGAGCTCTAATAATAATGAGAGAGCTCTAATCTCTGTTACACATGTCTATAGGAGTAAAAAGCAGGAAATAAATCTCTTTTTATTTCTTTTTTCTCTTAATGCATTCCTCCCAGCTTAGTGTCATCAGCGAACTTGCTGAGGGTATACTCTGTACCAGTATGGGAGTGATAAGGTCTCCCCTCAGCCTCCTTTTCTCCAAGCTAAACAACCCCACCTCCCTCAGGTGCTTGACATAAAACTCGCTCTCTAGACCTTTCAAGAGCTTCATTGCTCTTATCTGGACGTGCTCCAGCACCACGATGTCTTTCTGGTAGTGAGGGGCCCAAAACTGAACCCAGTACTCAAGCTGTGACATCACCAGAGTACATGGTACACTGGATGGGGGGACAACCCCTGGCCCTACTCCTGCTGGCTACACTACCTCTGATCCAGGCCAGGTTGCCATTGGGCTTCTTGGACACCTGAGCACACTGCTGGCTCATGTTCTGGGGGCTGTCAGCCAACACTCCTGGGTCCTTTCCTGCCAGGCAGCTTTCCAGCCTCTCCTCCCCAAGCCCTGTTGCATTGCCTGGCGTCGTTGTGACCCAAGCACAGAACCCACCAAGTGGCCTTGTTAAACCTCAACCTCAGCCCATCAATCCAGCCTCTCCAGGTCCCTCTGGAGAGCCTCCCTACCTTCAAATAGATCAATGCTCCCGCCTAGGTTGGTGTCATCTGCAAACCTACTGAGGGTGCCCCTTGATCCCCTCCCCCAGATCACTGATAGATATTAAACAGAACTGGCCCAAATACTGAGACCTGGGGAGCACCACTTGTGACTGGCTGCTAGCTGGATCCAACTCCATTCACCACCACTGATGGGCCTGGCCATCCAGCCAATTTTTTTATCCAACAAAGAGTATGCCCATCCAAGCCACCAGCAGCCAGTTTCTCTAGGAGAATGCTGGTGGGAAACAGTGTCAAAGGCTTCACTAAAGTTCAGGTAAACAACATGCACAGCCTTTCCCTCATCCACCAAGCAGGTCACCTTGTTATAGAAGGAGATCAGGTGAGTCAAGCAGGACCTGCCTTTCATGAACCCATGCTGACTGGGCCTGAACCCTTGGTTGTCCTGTATGTGCCTCGTGATAGCACTCAGGATGATCTGCTCCATAAACTCCCATGGCACTGAGGTCAGACTGACAGGCCTATAGTTCCCCAGATACTTCTTCCAGACCTTCCTGTAGATGGGCCTCACATTTACTGATCTGTCCCAAAGTGGTAGAGTCTTCTAGAAGGGCAGTCGAAAGCAGGAAAAGGACCAAAATTTTCTGTGGGGTACTTGGTCTGTTTTCAAGAAACTCAAAACTTTTGGGAGAGGTTTAGTTTACTTTGCATGAAGGTTAGTGGCCTGCCAGACGGGAGGACCGAGCAGACATGCTGCTGTGGCAGGCAGGTGGACTGTCAGGGCACTACTGGCACCAGATTAGAGTGCATTATGGTTCTATGGACATCTGCAGCTCTCAGCCTCCTTCATCCTTCCACTCTACTCCATTTAAAAAAAAAAAGGAGATGGGGGAAGAATAAAAACAACCAGAACTGCACATTGATAATTATAAATAACCACCCAATAAGTGGTGGAAATGTAAGTGGAAGCAACAGCCAATCAGAAACCCAACCATTTCATTTATATGCTATGCTGTTTAGAAGACCAAAATACCTGGTTTTAACTTTTGCTCTATACATTTGGTAGCTAATCATCACAACTTTTGTTATCAGAGCTACCAGAAATAGTTTACTATGTGCAACAATATTTTCATTATAGCATACTTAATAAAATATATTAAAAAAAAAAAAGCAGATATTGTACTTACATACATGCATAAATACACGAAGAGATTCTGGTGAAAATAAGGATTTATTATCACCATCAAGCAATGAGATCTTTTACAGTATGGCATTGTTCTCTCTGGTTTTCCACAGATATGCATTATCTTGAAATAAAAATTAATGGCTAGTGAAATAATGCATAAATATACCATTTGAAACACTCCCTCAGTTGATGAAACTTTCTACCTTTGAAGAGTCACCAGCTCAAAACACTTAAAGGAAATTAAATAAACCCCAACCCTCAGCATATGAAGAGTTGCTCTTCACTTTCTTACCACTGGTTTATAAATCATTAGCTGCATTAACTGACAACAGCCTCAAGTCCACATATTGCCATTTTTTCTAGTTGCTGTTATTTTACTAGCAAGAATCTGAACCATCTTTGTGACAACATTAACCCTCACCACTTCTACCCTTTTACAGAATCCAGGGCTCACTTATTATGGAGAGCTAGGGAGAGGCTACTACAGGAAACAAATTATATCCAGAACAGCAAGGAGTTTCTTTCAGAATGCATATTTTGAGCTGTAATCTTTAAAAAGAAAGTTCTTAATTATTACCGAGAGAATATTAGTTTATACAAAGTGTATTTACATATAAAAAAACATGATATAGATATATATATATACACACACTATGTATATATTATTGCAATCATCACCAAGTCTCAGTGTATGTCCAGTACAGTTCCTGGTTTTAGAGTGTTTACTCCACTGCTTTTCAGAGGCTGTATTATCCTCATTTAATATTTCCCACCTGCAATGTAGCAAAATAGAGGAATCTGTCCAAAACCTGCATTTTTGTTGATGATGTCTTCCTCCCAAGAGGGCAGCTGTTTTTTCTGTTATCACTTCCACGTGGTTAGGACAGGCTTTCCCAAATCTCTTGCACGATTGCCTTTTACTCCAGTGGATGGCCCAGAACGACTTCGCAAGTCACGGTCGGGCCCATCACTTTGTGCCATCTCTTCATCATATCTGAAATAAGATAACAGGTTCAATGCCTTGTCCTGCTATTCACTGCCCAGATTAGACTGGGTCCTCCATATTCTCTTTTGCTTCCTTATTTAGCACTGAAATTTAATACAAACTGTTCCACACACAGCTTTACACAGGCACAGTTTGAGATGCAACTATTATTGAAGGAAATACACTGCTGCATGATGTTACAGTACAGATCAACTGAACTATCTGCAGCTACTTTTTGAAAGAAACAAATCAGCTGGCAGCTTTGGCTGAGCTCCTGATTTTGTGAAATTTTATGCTTGTGAAATTTCCCCATGTACTTCTGTATTTCTCCTTACTACAGAGGTCTGTGGTTAAGCAGGAACATCAGTCCAATGGTGGTTTAATGAAGTCTTAAGCTGTTGCTTCCAACAGAGGATTGTTAGCTGCAGTGTTAAAAAACTCCAGTGTTGCATCAGAGACAGCAGGGAAAGAAGAAGGTGAACAAACAACAGCGTGCTTAAGTTACATGCATTTGATGATCTGTATTTTGTAATGCTTAACCACAGTGACAAGTTCTTCAAATATCTAAGCCTATTATGACCTCAGATAACCTCAGTATATACTTACCTCTCAGCTGCTATGCAAATTCCACACAGAAATTGACTATAAATGCATAATTATAATTATCAAAAGATAATATGATGATGTTTTGTAGAAAAGTCACAATATATACTCAGTGACACTATTGATAGGTATTTGCAGCTACCATGGATATAACATTCATCAAAACCTAAATCATAATTCAGCCAACATTTATGTTTAACTGTCTTTACTAGTATATAGAAAGAGTATTTATGATCAGTATGAACTAGAGGATCATCTACATGCATAACCACATTCCTGAGGTACTGAACAACTGTACCACTAGTACTGGAGAACCTGTCTGAACATTTCCTCAAAAAATATGAAAAACTGTATCATCATATGGTATTTACATCAGTATTCTGCTGCATAAGACCAATCAATCCTAGATAAAACCTCTGGACATTCCAATATAAAGACCTCCATCTCCTTAATGTCTCTCTCTGTAATACACACTGGAGAATTTAAAAAATATCTTGACAACTCATTATTATTGCATCCATGAATTACAGGAGTCAAGAGGCATCATTTCTGTGAATTGAGAGAAAATTTGTATCAAATAGCTATAATATCCATTTAACTATCATCTATATAATACTCTCAATATAATTAAAGCTCTACACATGTAGAAGACAAACATTCTCTTTGTCTCTGTGATTTAAATCTAGCTGCTGGAAGCTCAGAAGGTGCAGCAGTAGCATTCCCTCTGCAGATGAGGCAAGGCAGTTTGGCTTTAATGCACTCCCACATCCAATGTTGCCACTGAAGCTCCAAAAGAATGAAGTGGTACTTTGTGTCCATTTTTCACATCAGAATGAAGTTTATCTTATCCCTGTGCTCTAAATCACACATTAAAAAACTGAGGTGACTGAAAAAACACTTGCAGTTATCTAAAACATTGATAAAACTTACAAGACTTCATAATTGCCAAGAACCTCTTTTGGTGGAGATTTATTCCATTTACAGTCTGGAATTTCCCCATTAGGCACAGCAATATTAAGTGTGTCATTAATGAGATTGTATTTCAGGATGCGATCGTTAGCAGTACTGGAAGTAAGAGAAGGGGAAGCATTAACCTAAAAGAGAAAAAAAAGTCTGCATTGATTTTTTGTGTGGTATATGGTTCTCCAAACAGCATGTGTGAAGACATTATGTATTTTTTGGGAAATGAAGATTTAGCATCTGAAAGCACATCTTGCACTTCCTCAGACACTGGAAGGAATCCCCCACTGGGCATTTTTCTTTTTACATAAAAACAAAAGCACCACACCACTAAATGTCTGCAGTGTCAGCCTGAAGATTTCTGTTGATACACCAGAGCAAATCAGACAACACAAAAATTTGTTTCATTTTCTAAGCTTACATGGACCCATAAATTTTAGTGCTTACAATTTGCCTGGTTCACTCCAAGAGCTGTTACATACAGGAACCTGTGGGTTCCTTCCAGGTAAACAGCTTTTCTTTATGTTCTTAATCCCCTGGTAAATTGTGAGCTGGAGAAACAGATATGTGCTCACTACTCAAAGCACTACAGTGCATCTTGTTTTAATTAAAAGTGGGGTTCATTTGACATGTCTTGTGTTCTCCATTTATTACGGAGAAGTGGTATCGGAACAATAAACAATTTTTTTCTTTTTGAATAAAGTCCATTTAACTTTGATCTTCCACTTTCAATTAGACAGAGAAGAAAGAGGGCTGGATAAAATTTATGTTGAACATACAGATACAAAGTTAATACACTGAAGAGAAATTTAGGTAAAAAAAAAAAAGCCTTCAAAATATCTCAGTTATCTTTTGTGTGCCCCTTTTATTTCCCCTCAACCTGCAACATTACGGTCACGACAACATTTAACACTTAAGTTTGATGTTATACTCCATGGGGGCAACACAGATTTTCCAGCTACTGGTACAATAGCTAATGGGGCTGCTAACTTCAGACTGCCTCTGAAGTCCAATTGTATGAATTCCTCAGGTTTAAAAGACAAAACAGAAAGCCACAAACAAATAGAAATACCAAACAAAGGGGAAACAAAAGCAGGCGCTGGCTAGGACAGCACATGGCCTATTTTGCATTCCAATGTTTTTCTCAATCCACTTACCTGAGAAACAAAAGATACTGTTTCAGAAGAGGAAAGACTACATTGAAATCTACTTAGTTTTGTTGTACAAAATGAGAAGGAAGGTTTTTTCCCCATATTTCATGTAACTTTACCTCAATTAGCCATGGTTTAAGCTTGTCATCAATGATAATGTCATATCCATAACACTCAAAGCAGTGTTTATCATTATTCATTACAGGCTAAAAAATAGACAACAAATATGTATTAAAATCAACATTTCAGTAAGTAACTTGATTACACAGTTTGTTTGCCAAAAATCAGCAATGCAATTATGTTATGAGTCTTCTACAACAGTTTTCATTGTTGTAACTCTAATACATGCTTGCTAACTAGTCAGTTTAGGACTGCCTCTTTTTTCCAAGCTGTAAGTAAATACTCCAATGATAATGATTGTAAAAATGCTAAGTTACCTTAATTTTCCATTATGCTTCCAGTGTGAAAAGTGTTTTCATACTTTGCAAAATTGATAACAATATTTAAAGCCTGCATGCATCAAGAGAAATAAGGAAGTTTAAAAATTTACATAACAGCTGCACATAATTGTGAATTCTTTAAACTCCAGAAGAAGAAGACTTACTCAAAGACATTTCTTTTATTATGCTGCTGTAACTATGCAGAAATTTGAGGTCAAACAACTACCAGATAATTTTAAAAATTCTAACTAGCTCAAGTCAACTATCATACCAAAAGCTAAGACAGATCAAGGACCAAGCTGTGCTTAGATGCACATCCTCTGGAGAATGAGTAGTTTTCCAGCATCTGCTAAACATTTGCAGTCTGCACGGTAAGACTTTTCTTCTATGCAAATCTTGTCAATCTTTTAAAGAAACCTTTGTAACAGGTCAGTGAGATGTTCTCCCCTACACCAATAATCAAAGCTTTTAATTTCTTCAGGGAGTGTGGGGGGTGAGGGGAGGAAGAAGCATGTCTCATTACATTTGCCATTGTCAGATAGAGGACCAAAACATTTCACACTCAATAATTCTGCTCAATAATTCTCCTCTCCCCTCCCCTCTCCTCTTCAAAGGTCTTCTAACGTTTGGATTGAATCCCTTTTCTTCTCACATCTGGTTGCAAATATGATGGCATGGCATAGGCTGAGCTGAGCCATGCTTCCCCACCTCCCACTGATACTAGCTTCATGACCTTGTCCCTCTTTCTTGTGCTGATTCTGGTGTTCATCTGGTCCTCCAGTGAGGTGATTCAGCTTATGACACTGGCAGAATACTAACTCATCAATAAAGCAGGAGAGTAACTGTCACTTAAGCGAGTGAGCTGATTCACCTCATGATGCTGCCAGGACCAATCCAAAGAGATGACAGAACTTGGGAACAGGACAGTCCCTGGCAACAGTGAGCTCTTCAGCTACCTCAGCTGTGGTAACACAGAGTGATACCTGCTCTCTCATGTAATCACAGGATGTTCCTCTGACACTAGAAAGTCACTCAAGCAGAGGATTGGTTGCTACTTTTTAAATAAGAGTTCATAATAACTATGTGACTTGTGTATGACAGAGGTGCAAGTAAGTTATGTAACTCTGCTGAACTAATAACCTTATGTTTTCCCTGATAAATTGTCCTCCAGAGCTATTTTTTCATTTGACACATTTGTTATTGCTGAAATGACGTCACACACCTTGGCAGAGCTTAATGCTATTCACAAGGGCACTATCAAGTCATTAAATAGTTCACAGAGCCCTCACGGAGGCAGATTTGTTCAGTTCTTCAATATGCACAGATAGCTCACCCACCCACTCAAGACTCAACTTCACTCAGCTCAGGGAAATCCAGAGGGAACAAAATTGCAGAAATCAGCATCAGCACCAACACCATCACTCAAACAGGAGGAAGCAGATTTCAGGAGGGTTGATGGCAAACTCACTTCCATGGTTATGAGAAGCCTGCAGCAGTCATGCTGTGGCTGGCAGCATTCCAGGAACAGTACTCACCGCAACGGCCTTCAGTGACTGCACAATTATCCAGTGAATTTCATCAAACAACTTGTTTGTGACTTCCTTTCCACGAGTACTCTCCAGATACAGGCGTAAGTTACTCACTGTCCACTTGCCTCCATGGATATGATTGTAATCATCCTGAAGAGTTAAGGAGTTAATTCAGTCTAAAATTTTCAAGTTGTTCAGCAGTTTTGTTTCATTCACACAAGAAGCCCACTTATACTTACATACAAGTATTGCTCTAAAAACTAACTCAGCAAATTGTTTTTGCTCTATTTTACAGCATTATGAAGAGTTCAGCTTTACTTTGAACTGCCCTCTATATAAACAACTGGCTTTATTATAGCTGGATATGTTTATATCACACACTTTAAATCATTAAATAAATCTGTCTTAGAAGAAAACAACAACTGGCACTTTGACAGTTTTATATTAAAACATAATTTATGATTTGGAGATACAAGTTTTAAAATGTGAAAGGAAAGAATTGAACTTTTTCCTCCTCTGGGGATAAGGGAGAAATAATTAAGTGAGCAATTGCTAAATTTCACTGAAGTTAGCTATTTTAAAATGCAGCACTTGAAAGTGCTTGTCTGTGTTTATTCATTCAGAGTGACTTCTCTGTTTCCTGAAAGGCAAACACAGTGTCTTCTTAATGGTGCTACTGAAAACAGCCACATTCAAGAAGACAGTGAAATGACACCTGAATTATTTTTAAAGGTTAATTTTTCAAGCAATTCAATATTTTGATATAGAAAAGAACCTAAATGCTACTTAATAAGGGCAAAAAAAAAGAATTTACCTTGTGTTTGTCTTTTCAGAGGCTACAGGCTCTGCACTACATTCTCTTTAAAAAGAAAGGCAAGAGCAAACTGAGATTACTCTTACTGATGGAAAGACTCACATTCTGTCTTCTAAGACAAGGTCAGAGAACCCTCTATCTATTTTTAGGCTTTTTCTACAGCTCCCTCCTCAGCACATTTGGAAAACTGGACTGGACAAATAAAGATCTGAAACATGGTTCTCAGGACTTGCTGCATGGAAAAAAATGTCTTGAGACCAGATTCCAGCAAGGGAACAGAGATCAAAGTTCCAAACTTCTTTGCATTTCCGAACAAGTACCCAAATCAAAATAGATTGCAACTGGGTAGAGCTTTACACAATCACAGCTGTTTAGTTAAAACTATTCGAAGTAGAATATTCTACTAGGTTACACAGATCACTAGCTGAAAATAATTAAGTAGAAGAATTACTGTTTTATTGGCATTACACATGCAGAAAATAGCTAAGAACTGTATTTTCCAGCACAAACATTATGATGGGTAAATTGACTTATCCTCCTTTCTTCATTTTACCCTTTTCCTCTCCCCAATCCTGACTTGTACACTTCAAATTAGGGAGGATCTTCCACGAGCTTGTAGGGTACAAACATGCTGGAACTCTGCAATTCACATAGGGCTTCGAGGAAGGATTAACAGCTCGAACTTAAAAGAGTTTTTTCCGGGTCTCATAATAATTTTGATAAGATTCACATTGGGTTCTTCGTCTAAAACTGTGGAGCCTAATTGCCTCCAAAGTTAGTGATGTTTAAAACAGTAGGGCTGATGGGATGGAGCAAATTTACGTGAAACTTCTCTCACTTCCTTCTGCAAAACTCAATAGATTTTAGTGATTCAGAATTTATAAAAAGTACTTAAAATACTGTAGTAATGATGCCACGTTTTTAAGCTGCTATTTCTATACCTATTTCTGCTGTTTTTTCTTCTTTCAAAGTGACCTCACCACTACTTTCACTTTTACTTTTACCTGCAAGCAGTCTTGAAGGCCACTCTTTAGCTCGTTGAGAATATAAAAGGGTGTGCACTAACAGGATAGCAACAGAGCAGGTGCCTCACCTCTTCACTGCTACTGGCAACTGTGCCATGATTGATGCTCTGAATTGTCTGGAATCTGCTTTCACCATAACTAATTCTCAGTGTGCCCTGTCAAACCGTGATGTGTTTGAAGCACTTCATAGATCAGCACCTGAGCAAGAAAACATTTGTAGTGCTGAAAAATGTCACATTTTGACACTTATCCTGGTTTACAACTACCACCATAAGTGACACTTATAGTTCACATTGTTGTTACAGGAATACCCAGATAACAGCAGTTCTGCTATGCTGCAGATCCTGCAGAACAGTAATGGACAAGGCACATTTAGCAAGGTTGTAATCCTATGTATCTTGTGTGTGAACCTATGTGTATACACATCTGAATCTATATGTGTGAGTGTACACGTGTGTACATACAGACACGTTTATTTTCCATAATCTTAAAATAAAACCTATGCAATTAGGAAGTGGGACAATAGAGCTTTAATTACTCTAACAGAAGCATGGTTTATAAATCAGAGACATCCGCTAAACACGCAGAAGGGACACAGTCATCATCATCAAGTGGATTCCCTACAGGAAAAAGGCTTGGGCAGTGATAGTGCATGCCCATCTGTTCAGGTCACCCCTGACCCACTAGCCTTTCCTCCCACTAATTTCAGCCTGTTTTGACACAGGCAAGTGCTGTCAGAGCCATCAGGCTTCCACAGGTATTAAGAATGTCAACAGCAAATTACAGGAAAGAACTGCTCTGCAGACAGAACTCCATCTTTGTCCATTCAAGAGGAAGCCACCAGCTGGCCAGGCAGCAAACATTTCTTTCCAAGATCACAACTGCACATTTCCTTTCTTACCCAGAAAAGTAAGGTGTGGGCAAGGGGAAAAATAGGAAGAAGCTGGAAAGTATTGTGATGACAAAGTACTGGAAAATAGGAAAGCTGAATTAACCACACAGGAGAGAGGGAGGGAGGGGGAGATCAGGAAGGTGATACTGAAATGTCATTATACAATACAAATCCACAGGAACCAGGCTTCATTAATTCCACTGCTCATGGAATCAATTGCTAAGTGAGCATATTAGCATTGAAATGACAGGAGACTTGAAGAAAACCCTTACTTTCAATGACTGCAAGTCAATACTGAAGATATCAGTCTATTACAGAGCTGCAAGTCATTATCTTGCATACTTTCTATCTGCAGTCTTCTAAACTTATTTTTAAGTTCAGATTGAAGTATTTTAATCACAAGATGATGGAAAACATGACAAAACCTTTGTATTCCCAGTTTTTGGGACAATTTAAGAAAATCAGTCTTGCTACAAAAGAGCACCTAAGAACTCAGTACACTTACCCCATGTTTCTGAATGGCAACGTTTGTAAGATGCACAAACATGTTATCCAGTTCACTCGTGCTTGGTGTGTATTTCACTGTGCAAAACCGGCAAAATCCAAGTTTATACCTTAAATGCAGAAAGTCATTAAAACATGTCAAACCCCAGCAAGAAATAAGGAAAAGAGCATCCTAGGATACCACATACATGTTAAACTTCTTTGTGCAACTAGAGCAACATTATTTTGACTACAAAGAACACTCTCTCTGAACAAAGTGCAAATATAAACAGTCTTACATGTAACATCTCAGTGGACGGTAAGTAGATACTAAAACGTAGAGACGAAGATCAAACTTCTTCCCACCAATGAGCAGTGGGTTGTTGATATAGAGAGAAATGACATAGGCTTCTTTGGAGGACTGAGATACAAACCTGAAAAACACAATTCCTATTTCAGAATGTCACAACTGCAATCATATAATCTCTAAGTCTTTTTCTTCTTTAGAAGCAGTTTGTAAATTTTGGATTGACTGAAATCTTACATCTTTTGCCAAGACAATGTGTTAAATTTTAGTGGTTAAAAATACCAGGCATCAGGCATCACATAAAAAAAAATCAAAAATACTAAACAGATGACCAAGATCAATTAACCATTTAAACTCAGTTCTGCAGCTAACTGGTTAGCTGCATGAGCCATATGGAATGCAGCTCTACAAGCCAGTCCTTCCCTTGGAGAGCATTTAGAGCTTGGCATAGTTGAGACAAGCAAAGAGCTTGTATTACATTGCCTCCATTAGTCAAGGTCTTGCACTCCTAGAATATTTGTATTTATGCTTGGTGTGCAATTGCAAACCACTACGAAAAGCTAAGGTAACTTTCTGCTTGTGACATCCTTCAGATTTCAAGACAAGCAGAAAAAAAAGAAAACAAACCAAACAACCAAATTCAAGTGATATTCAGCAAGTCACACTATAACAGGAAAAAAAAATAACATTAGTTGTGTGAACAAAACTTTTCTAGTTGGAGAAAAACACAGATTGCTAACCTGTTTGATCCACTTGGAAGCAGATCAACAACATGACGTATTATTTTGTGCTCCAAACGGATAATGTATTTCTTTCATATATATGCATTCTTCCTTTGTACCAATTTAAAACGTGATATAATACAGATTAAATAAAATAATTACTGAAATTGCCT
>NW_008600684.1:0-7083 GCF_000691845.1 Merops nubicus
ACAGGATCTACAGTGCTAGTGGCACTCCAGTGGTCATGCATTGCTTAGTAAGGGCAAAAGGCTTCCCCAAAATTTCCAGAAAATCGCAGGATCACAGAATGTTAAGGGTTGGAAAAGAACTCAAAAGATCATCTAGTCCAACCCCTCTCCCAGAGCAGGACCTCCAAGAGAAGGTCATGTAGAAACGTGCCCAGGCAGGTTTTAAATATCTCCAGAGAAGGAGACTCCACACCCCCCCTGGGCAGCCTGTTCCAGGCTCTGTCACCCTCACAGGGAAAAAGGTTTTCTTTATGTTTCTGAAGAACCTCTTATGTTCCAACTTGCACCCGCTTCTTCTTGTCCTGTCATTGAACACCACAGAGAAGAGCCTGACTCCAATCTCCTGACACTCCTCCTTTACAAATTTATAAACAATAATGAGGTCACCCTTCAGTCTCCTCGTCTCCAAGCTAAAGAGCCCCAGCTCATTCAGCCTTTCCCCATGAGGGAGATGCTTCACTCCCTTAATTATCTGGGTGGCTCTGCACTGGACTCTTTCAAGCAGCTCCCTGTCCTTGAACAGAGGGCCCCAGAACTGCACACAATATTCCAGATGTGGTCTCACTAGGGCAGAGTAGAGGGGCAGGAGAACCTCTCTCGACCTGCTGGCCACACTCTATGCACCTCTAAGTAAATATCTGATAGATTAATAATGTTAATAAATACCTAGTATTTAATGGATGAGGCTTTATATTATTGACAGACTGTTGGACCAGTGAGATGTGACATCTTGATAACCCAACATGCAAGCATTAATGTAACATTTCCAGATGCAAGACTCTGCACTTGCCCTTGTATTTCATTCTGTTTCCTTTTTGCTGACATGATGAATTTATGTCACAGCCACTAATAAATCAGAAGAAAGTGAAAATGTTTTGGTCTAAGCTTTGCTGCTGGCAGTTGTTTCTGACATGGGAAGAAATAGAGAAGTTCTCTTTCCCATAATGTCAAGTTTCTTAATAGGCCACAAGCAAAATGGAGTACTCTGGACTTCTAAAATGTAGCTAGAGGTTCATAAAGCATGATGAATCATTGCTCTGTCCTGAAATAAGGATTATTATAGAGAAATACAGACTATAATAATAAAAGAGAAATATAAATTTCTCTACTGCAGTCTGAAGGAACCAAAAATGTCAGAACCTAAGGACAGCTTTGCTGCCTGAGAGAGTCAAAAGTACTCAGTGGTCTCAGCATGAGATCTCATCTGCCTAAAGTCAAAAGCATTTAGAATAATCTAATGAGCTCAGAAATCTGTGAACTTATCACATCAGACCAATAAGAGTATCAGACCCAAATTAAAGCAATTTGAAGACTGTAGACAACCTCAAGATGGTCCTGCCTTCTGGAAAACTGGTCTTTTTCTCCCTAGCCATTGTTCTAGGAGATATTATCTCTCCTGCCAAGCAGTGCCCTATAAAGTAAATTCTTTTTAGTTCAATGATTCCTTCCAACACAGGCCTGTTTCTTTGTATAGAGTAGAAAGGAGCAGAGATTGAATACAATTGCTCCCTTCTCTCTCTTCTCATCCTGCACTAACTCTAGTTTGGTGTGGTCTCAGGATCTGGTTGAAGTATTTAAAAGAATTACAAAGGTGCCTGCCAATGGAAAAAAACCCACAGATTTTATGTTTTCCACTGACTGGATTTGGGGGAGGAAGAGGATGAGGGAGAAGGTGGTCTTCTTTTGGTTTCCCAAAAATAAATCCTGGTTTGTACCAGGCAGAAGAAATATATTCATGTACCTTTATATCCTGTATCCTCTGCTTCAGGGTTTCTATCATGTTATCCTCAGGCATGTGAGCATCCAAGAGCTGAGTGCACTGCTCTTGATACTACTTTAACTTGGCTGCTGCCTCAGTGCATAAAGCTTCAAAGGGTTCCAAGTTCTGCAGAGTGGCTTGTGCTGCCCGCAGCTGATCTGTGATGTCTTCATTTACAGAGTTCCACCTGCCAACGTATCAAAGTGTAAGAGCATTTCCCTAGTAGATTCTCCCCCAGCATATGATTTGGTGTAGGACTCCTGTGGGAGTTTCTTTGCATTCACACCCATGTTACTCAAAGCCTGCTGACACAGCACTATTTTGTGCCCTGTCATCCATCACAAAACAGGTAGTATCAGCTTCTCCTCACACAAGTACCCTTAGACAAGTGAGTTGTATTAATATAGATTTAAAAACCTGACAGCCCCTCGAGTCCTGCCTTAGCAACTTTTATGTTTTTTTAGATACTAATAACTGGTGTTGTTTTTTAGAAGTTTACCTAGCGTGTGCCTCTGTGTACTTCTGTTCAATGATCTCTGCAAAGCAGGGGGAACAGTTCTTCATGTTACTGGCAGCAGCCTGGAGCTTGGCCCAGCTTTCTTCACTGTTTTCAGATTCATCTTGAAGAGACTGCAAAATGGATTATTTCAATTAGTTTTGGAGATGAATGACCACCATTTACGGCCACCATTTATCCCCAGCCTCATTCAGAGGCTGTGCAGAAAACTCCAGCTCTCTAGAGGGTGAGTGAGCAGTTGGATTTTGGGCTGCAGCAATCAGAAATGCCAGGCTCAGGAATTCTCCTGCTCTGCTCCAGGGCTGCTGCACCTACTCAACCCAAGCCACAGCTTTTGGGAAAGGGAATCCAGCATCTTGGACCGTGACTCCAGTGCTGTCTGTATGTAGAAAGACGCTTTAATGCAGATAATACTTCATTGCAAAATGTCACAGTGACTGAGACACACTGTCCTAAGGGGAGCCTTCATATATCCCATCTAGAGGTACCCTGCCCAGGGCATTTTCCTGGAAAGCACAAGCAAAGAAGCAAATTCCCTTTAGATCAATGAGCTGAGAACCAACATCTTTCACCTGAATGGTGAGTAACCTTTAGCCAAACACATACAGCAATGGCATCAGGTTTTTCTTTACCAGCTCTGTTTTCAGTCTAACTTTCTACTGTCCATGTGGATGAGGCATGGACTGAGGAGACAGCATGAGTGATGGTGGTAGAGTGCATGTGCCCATCTGGACTCTGTAGTGCAAGGGAGTGAGAGGAGCTGGTGCTTCATATGGAGATGCCTTCCAGCATGTGCAGAAGACTGGAACAGCAAGGGAATTTTGTAATCCAAAGTGGAGGCTCTGCTAGCCCACAGAAAAGCAGACATGTAGCAGCTGACCTGTACCTTCCCTCTTGAACCTTGGTATCTAAATGGCACTGAAGGTGCTAAATAAAGGACAGAATCTAAAAATAGTCCTCAGTGCCTCGGGGGAGTAAAAAAAAAATAATAATTCCACTGACTTCAATGGCACTATAATAAAGAGGAAGTTGATCAGATTAATATTTCTGTCTTTTTTTTTTTCCAGTGGAATTTGTTTAAAGGCATACAGAAGGAAGTACAGAAATTAGACAACTTCAGTAGATTTACCTGGAGAGTTTTGATCTGTTTTTTCAAAGTTTCCAGCGACAGCACAGAAGGTTTGCACTGGTTTATGTGGTACAAATATCTTGTTGTCTTCTGGCTGAATTCTGCATAAACTTCATCATATACTCTCCAATGCTCCATGGTTGACTGCATCGAGGTCTTTAACTGCTCAATCTGTAAATGAACCACTTTTGTTACTATTTCTTGGGTAGCCTTGGCATATAGATCACATTTACATTGACTTGAAAATCTAAGTTCAATGTTCATTCCATGACAATCTGCAAGAATTTCACAAGCTGGAGTATTTTCCTACTTGGTAAGGAATTGTGCAGGCTTCAATTCAAGGAGTAAACAGTAGTTAGAGTGAAGTATATGAATTTGCTGGAAAAAAGTTCAAGGTAGCACTGTTCTGTGAGCCACAACTCCAGAACACCCCAAAAAAAGTACTGAAATGATGAACTGCTTATTCCTTCCTGCCAAAATCAACCTGAAGTGGGAGGATGATGAGAGCCTTAATCTTCTTCAGAAGCAGACAGTTTGATCCAGAGATAAACTTTCCTTTTAATGAAAATTTGAACAGAAATTGGTTTGTATGAAAGAAGACACTACTACAATACTCTGGAGAGCTATCGGCCCTCTTATGCCACTGTGCTCCAGTAATGCAGGACCACCTGAGTCAGGGTAGGAACTTCAGGATGCTCATATGGAGTTAAATGATGGTGGATATCCTCTTTGTTTTCTATGGCTTTTTCATTATTACAGGTGTTTAATCTGTACTGGGGTTTTCATTTGCCACATACACCTAGGCACTGCAAACACAAACCCACAGTCCTCCTTCAGTGTGACAGTTTCTTCTTTAAACTGCCACGCTGCCATTTCAGCTGCTGCTCTGGACCCTGCTTCTCCTCAGGGGTGTCTTCTATACATTAATTCACATTATGGTAAAGACTTCAAATGAAGTTCTTAGGAAGGCTAAGAGTAAGGAATTTTTTGTGCCTGTTTTTTACCAGCTCCTGCCATCTCATGGAGAAGACTAATAACACTGGTGGTAAGAATATGTACTGTAGGAAAGGTGAATGCAAACAAAGCTTTTACCTGGCTTGCAGTGCTGTCCACCATGTCACACAGTTCAGGTACCCTGAGAGAGAGAGCTTCTGGGGTTTGGTCTGCACTACCACTGAAAGCCAAACTCTGTTTGAGCTCATCAAGAATTTTGGATTTTGTTGTGAGTTGATTTTCTAGCTCCTAAATGAAAAGAGGAAAAAAAAGGAAGATAAATAAGATCTTTTAATGAGACCATAGAATGTTTCTCTAACCTCGTTAACACATTACACTTCTTCTTTCTTTAAAACCAATTCTGTGTCATTTTCAGCCATGCAGCACCATCACCTTTTCAACTGTGACACAGAGCAACTGCTTTACAGGAATTCAAACTAACAGCGGCTGCTTTAGACAGTGTCCTGCAGGCAGAGGTAGAATCGGCCCTTTTACTGTCAGCATGAGCACTGGACATCATGCTTGGGAAAGAAATCATCAGGAGCTAACTCCTCAGCCACCATACAGGCCTCTTTGTACCTCTGCAGATGCAAAAAGTGTTTCCATTAATGCAGCTGGACTTTTCCGTGGGCAAGTCAGCATTTGGGTCCTTCTCTGCTCCAGCAGACTGATTCAGGATTTAGACTGAATGGGAACTGATTTTACAATATGAGGGTGTGAAGGACTAAACCATGAGATGTTTGTCTCAAAGATAGCCTTGGATGGAGGACTGCACATGTGGGAGAGCCGTGTGAGCTGGGCAGAGCCTGTCGTGGCGCGGACCATGCAGTCAGGAGCCGAGCACGTGTGCAAGTCATGGGCCAGCCCCGGGGCACCACCGGCCTGCCCCCTACCCCTCCCCTGGCCCGGGAGGTGCAGCGTGGACGTGCACATGGGACAGGCCCCGGGCCCAGGCCCGGCAGCCCCTCCGCCGGGAGTTGCACAGGCACACTTCACCTAAGGGAGCCTGTGCCAGCCTGGAGAGGACCCGTGACGTCAGTACCCAGCCCGGACCCTACTGAAAGCGGCGCAGACACTGCCTGGGTCTCTCTCTCTCTTCTCTCCTCTCTCTCTTTTCCCTCACCTGCTCACCACGGGCTCCCCTGCTCAGGGATCTCCTCCTGCTCGACGCCTGGCTCCTGCTCCTCTGCCCACCCCCAAAGCTGAGACGGCTCCAGCTCGATGGCGCTGTGGGCCCGTGGTGGTCACTGCTCTGGCAACTCTCTACCGACTGCTTGCTTGATTTCTGCCTTTTATTGTCACTCTGTCCTATCGCTACTCTTTTCTAACATTTTTCTCTTTTGGTAATACAAACTGTGTTGAGTATACGGCATTTGACCTCGTTAGCGTCTTACTCTTGCTCTTGGGATCATATCGAAACCTCCCCCGACATCAGACCGGGACTGAGGGTCCCTGACATCCTAATTTCTAGGATGTTATTTTCAGCTTGTCGTCTTAGTCAGAGGCTTTCTGCCAGGGAAAAAAAAAATCACTGAAATAAATGGAGATGCCTGGGAGAATAACTTCACCCCTAACACAATCAGCAAGATTGTAAGATAGTCTTGACATGCTAAAGAATGCTCAGCAACAAGGTCATCACAAGATGAGCAAATATCCATACCTACAATGGGACACCCACTTTTCTATAATACTGGACTTAAAGCCATGACCCCTTTTCCCTCCATTTGCTGTCCCCAAAACATTTTCACGTTTGGACCTCATTCTTACTGAGCAAATTAACTTTAATGAAACATTTTACTCAACTGCATCCTAGCACTGTACCTTGCTGGGCCCTCAATAAATTGCAGAGTGCTTCAGAGAGACAAGTAACCTGGTGTCTATCAGAGCACTCCAGGCAATAAAAGCAGTCTACTACAAGAGAGGGACACACAACCATGGCGTGTGGAACGGGAGATTTCATAATAGTTGGAACCAACTACTCTGAAAGGGGGCTGCACTGAGGTTACAGAGAGTGTCCACAAAGCTGCTGCGTTGCAGATGATTCAAAACCATGAATTAGTAAAAGAACGCAATAGTCCTATGTCTCTTAGACTTGAGGAGATTGAACCCTTTGATAAGAGGACTTCCTCGGTTGATTAAAGCTAAGGTCACGCAGCTTCGAGACAGAATTCAGAGAGCAGAAATACAAACTATATGGGGCAAGTTGGCAAGGGAGCTGTTGATTTACAGCAAAGAATGTGGTGAATATGAGAGCTCTGGTGGGTCTTCTGGGGCCGGGCAGATGAATAGGCTTTCTAAACAACAAGGAAAATCACGAGGTGATTGGTCTGTGGCGAACAGAAACAGGCAGAATAATAGGCCAAACAGTCCACATGGGAACCAACGCCCCGACAGACCACCTACTCCACCATCATCTGGCCAGGGACCATTCGCCAAGGTTCAGCAAGAAGCCCGGAGTCTGGGAATCCTGGCTTCACTATTAGCTAAAAATTACACGCGCGATCTCCTAGAGGAACTAGTAAAATCCTGGCGAAGGGAGTTTAGGTCAGGAAATAACCAGTCCAGAAGGCCTAGGTCAAGGTCCAGTTCTCAAGGAAGATCGGCTGAAAGGGCCACTAACTTGGGAAACTAGATGGCCCTCCTCCT
>NW_008600684.1:7112-14367 GCF_000691845.1 Merops nubicus
TGGTCTAATCAGCAGAGGAGGAGGGTATGAATACAAGATTCCGATACAAAAACCAATGACAATGGCCTACAACTAATTAATAACCAAGCTGGCCCTAAAACTTTCCATCCTCCAAAAGATTGCCAAAATGGACTAAGATTAATGAGAAATAAGGATGGAGAATTAGAACTTACTTGTGACGTTGGGCCAAACTGTTACCCAGTACCTTTTCTGGTAGACAGAGAAGCACAAATTTCCACCCTAAAGGCTGGTGTAGCTGAGCATTGTGACATGATTTTATCTTCAAAGCCAGTACATGTAAGTAGAGCATTTGGTAACTCTACTTTACAAAGGACAGCTAAAGTCATTCTACATTTGCCAAGAGAAAATCAACCCATTAATGTAGAAACGGTCGTTGGTAACATTCCTTACAACTTGTTACGAATGGATGTCCTCACAGGCTGAGCGTGGAGAGATGAAAAAGGCCAGTGCTGGTATTTCGGCACACCTACACTGGGAGTAAGGTTACCACAGTGTGCCCTGCGCTTGCCACAAAGTGAAGTAACTAATGTGGAACAAAATTCTATGCCAAATACTGTCAAAGATGACATTAGAGAAGTAATTTCTGATTTAAAACAAAAAGGCATTATCGTGCCTTGCCATTTGCCATTTAATTCCCCAGTATGGTCTGTAAAGGAACCACGGGATAAATGGGAAATGACAGTAGATTTCAAAAACTTGAATGCCAATATAGAGGCTCTCACAATTGCTGTACCTAATGTTGTTGACTTGGTGTCAAAAATTCAGGAAGCAGCACATCCAGTGCCAGCTTCCCTGATGGTAAAAGATGTGTTCTTTAACGTTCATATTGATCCTGAAGATCAGAAATATTTTGCCTTT
This sequence comes from Merops nubicus, assembly GCF_000691845.1. Classification (NCBI taxonomy): domain Eukaryota; kingdom Metazoa; phylum Chordata; class Aves; order Coraciiformes; family Meropidae; genus Merops; species Merops nubicus. The sequence goes on from NW_008600684.1 coordinate 7,992, forward strand.
ACTTGGGCTGGAGAGCAGTACACTTTTATGAGGCTACCTCAAGGCTATAAGCACACACCCACATGGGCTCATCACGCGCTTGCGTGTGAACTGGAAAACATTCCAGAAATCAAAAACAATTCTAGAGTAAAAGTCTATCAGTACATAGATGATGTGTTGATAGGGGGTCAAAGTAAGAAAGAGGTGAAGGTAGTCTATGATGCTATAATCAAACATTTAACAAACATGCAAATAGAAATCCCTCAAGAAAAGAGGCAATCCATATCCCGAGAGGCAAAGTTTTTGGGGATAAGGTGGAAAGGAGGAACCTGGAATGTTCCTCCCGATACTGTGTCTCATCTGAATCTGGTAAAGGTACCATCCAATAACAGAGAACTGCAGAAGATATTGGAGACTCTCCATGGTGTAAAACCGGTAATTTATGTTAAGTGAATCTATATTTTGGATTTGTACTTCTGGGTATTTTGTGTCTCATGATGTTAGGGAATAATTATTGGACTTACAACTCAAAGTGTTGAGGAAACTCTGACCTCCAAAGCCGGGACTGATCACACCGACTCGGGATGTCAGAGGAACTACCTTTGCTATGGGGCCCAATAGCTTAAACATACTCCATGGTCCCACCTTCCTCTGCATCTGCCTTTGAGTGAAAATTTAGTAGGGTGTGTTTTGTTAAAGTATTAACGATTCGCGCTGGATTGTGAACATGTATATAGCATTATGTTAATCTTTATTTTCACTGGTACTTGGAATAAGAATTTGTGATAAATGTATATGAGTTAAACAGTAGATACGCTCTATTGTCGTGTTACCCCAAAAGCTGTGGGGTGAGATGTGTGGAACAGATTTCATAATGCCTTTTGTGACAACAAACCATAATCCTGTAACGCCATCTGCTGGACCTGGGATAGAACCACTACAGAAGAGAACTGAAAGTTCTAATCCGATAATGAGACAGTATAAAAGCTGACGCTTCTGGTTTCGCCCGGACTTGCCATCTAGACTCACACCGAGACACTTCAGAGAGCTCCTCTCTGCAACTCAGGTAAGCTGCTTCTGCCCTCCCCTGGGCTTTCTACGGAGCTAAACGGAGCTAAATGGAGCTGGGGGAGGCTCCATCTCCTTCCCACCCTACCTTCAGTACTGGTTCGTGACACATGGCAATGGAAGAGCAAACATTCCATGTTAAAAAAGAGAGGGGAAACACTAATGAATGAAACCAGCAGATGGTCAGACTAATAGGAGCCAACTAAGAGCTGGTTGCACCTGTAGTAAGTTTGAGGGAGCTGATGCCTAAACATACACAACAAAGAAAAGGACACCCAGATTCCTGAGGCTGGTGCACAGAGACCACATTCTGGGGCAGGGGTAGAGAGAGTTGCTGTTTTTCCAAATGGGGCTGTGTAGTTTCCATGACACTTCCACCACAGAACTTTTCAAACTAATGGAATTGATGGCTGTGCTGAACTGATAACTACTTTTGGAGGCATCTCAGAGTAAGATCTACACTATTGCTGCACAACACTCCACATACCATGGGACAACAGCAAATGCATGTTCAGTTGGAGGAAAAAAAACCAACAGAATAACAATACACATTAAAAGTGGATCTGGCTCTTTATCATCTGAACCTAACGTGCTTTGATTAGAGCTACACTGTAGTATTCTTCTAGGAAACAGCAACCTCCTTTACATTTTATCTGTCAAAATCTATGCAGTCCTTCAGTCTGGATCCAGCAAAGCGCTAAATACGTTTTTCACAATAATATCACACATACTGTGTTTTACCTTGCAATCATCTAATGTGTTCTCTGCAGAGATCAGACTTGCTGGGGTTTGTAAAGATCTCAGTCGATCACTCTGAGCTTCCAGCCAGTTGTGTAGAGTCTGAGCTTTATTCTCATTTTCAGTAATATCCTCCAAAATGTGTTCCAGGTCTTGTATCTGAAAGTTACAGAACTATTTTAACTGACTTAAACCTAGAGTTGGGCAGAAACAGGGCTCCCCTTAACATGAGAAAATTTGAGATTACAGTATTGACATTGAAAATACCATTTGGAGAACATATTTTGAAAGGAAAAGCGATAAAGTTTTACTGGCTGTTTAAGGTCTGACCCTTTCCCAGCGGGAGAAAAAAAGGCAGGGTGAGTTTGAGCTGGCAGCCTGCAGACCTAAAAAGTTTAGGGACCCTGGGCTACACAGAGACATTCATAGAGTCTGAAAACCTCATCCTCTCTAAAACCCACCAATAAAGTTGCTAAGAAGAAAGGGACCTCAGGTCTCATATCTTCAGTCTTGGCCCTGAGGACCCATAAAGTCCTAGAATGCGGTTTCTCGAAAATGGTTAGAGAAGATCACTTTTTTCCTCTCCAAAAACTGAGATTTCATCATGGAAATTTTCCGTTGTGCAGGAACTGAATTTTCCACTTGAAAATGTTTGTGGAAGACTTTCAGAGTTTGGGAATTTTCTGTTTGATTAGTGGTCTTTGTATCTGGATCCAGGGAGGGCAGCTTCTCCCAAAGCCCTGTAAATCTGGGAGAAAGAGATGAAAGAGGAATGTGCTGGTAGAGGGATTCATACCAGCAGCCTCACGTTTGCATTTTGGGATGTTAACCTTTCCCTAGTCCTTTCCATATGACAATGAGTCACACTAGCTTTTCTAGGCACTAGGGCACACAAGCAGTGGCAGCTAATTCTGGATGCATAGATTATTTTGAGCTTCACTAGAATAAAGTAATTCTGAGACACTGCCTGAAACATTTTCTACAGAGAAACACAGAAGATATGTTGGTACAGTTAGACTATGTGTAGAATTTGCCTATCAGCTGCTGGTCTTCAAAGCACTCCATTGGGAAAGCATATGTAATTAGTGCAGGAGGACACAGAGTGACCCATTTCCAGTGATCCAGGAGGGCTGGAGCAGGGCTGGGAACCTATCCCTGCTGTGCCTTCTCCAGTAGGGTCATATATCCCCATGTGAATAGTTGTCAAAACTATGTACTTAATAATGGCTTTTTTGGCAAATCCAACTGTTACAACAGGGTAACAGGTGGTAGCTTAATATATCCCTATTTCTCATTCCCATCATATGGCATGTGGAGCTGTTGTTCGCTTTTTTGGTGCTGTGTTTGCTGAGCAGTGCCTGGTGGTTTGCACCAAGGAGTGTAGCACCTCTCCTTTCTGCAAACCATCTAGTCTTTTCTCCTGGAAAGGTGCTACTCTGAGGTAGTGTCCTGAGACACAACCCTGAGTTCTTAATTTTAATTCCTTTTTCATAGTTTTGTCAATATAGGTCTTTTTTGTTGACATGTCACTGTTTTCTTCACATAAGAAATTTTATTTTTCCACCTAATATTGTCAACTAGGATAAATCCCAGACTGTCATGAAGAGCAGATTTTGTCTATTTTCCCTCCCTGCAAGTTACATGACCGTTTCCCTCCCAGACCTTGGTAAGGTTTGGATGTCTGCCCACCACCTGATAGCTACAAGACCACTCCATAGGATGTCCATGTGACAGCAGGATGGACAGACAGCAGAGGGCACAGGGCATCTTCGCTGTATTCAGCTGTGTTTTCAGATGCAGGGAGAAAGGCTGCTTGCAAAATACAGAGCACTGGCACAGGCAAGATGAGAGTTGTGAGGGAGGAAGGAATGAGAGCTCAGCCAAACCTTTCTGTTGAGAGATGCCTGCAGCCTGTGCCACCGCAGGTTCATTTCCCCAAGATACTCAGCGAATTCTGTCCTTTCATACCGCTTGCTCTCCACATCACAAGTGCTCATCTGCAAGAGGGATTGGTTCACAAAATCGACCACCCACTGTTTAAAGTTCATTTCCATCATATATTCCTGGAGGGGAAGAAAAAAAAAACCCAAAGAACAATACCATAAACCAATGAGTTTGGTGGTTTTAATCCAATGGGTTCCAATGAAGGCATAGTTATGGCTTTTCTGCCCCGTAGCCTAAAATGTTTTTCTGAAAGAGACCTGGCTATAGGATAATTCTCAATTTTTACCATTCTATATTTGTGTAGGTATTTCCATCCACTGAAACAGTTGCAGAAAATCACTATCATGTGGCTAGCTCAAGATAAGAGTGAGCTAGTTCTTACTCTTACTAGCTAGTTTTGGCTAGTGCCCAAGCAGGGCATAAAACATTAGGGGTACCTGGCCCAGTACTTTATCCATTGGACATTACCATCACATTGCCCTGGGGCCAGATTAGGCTAAGACCAAGGTCTTCCCAGACTCCTGTGACTCACAGACAAGAACTTGTGCTCCTTTTTTGAAATATCTGGTATCATAGTATCAAAATAGAATCTAGAATATCTGGGAGGAAAAAGCACTCTCCAGCACCAGTGCCCTTGCCCACAGAGACCAGTGACAACAACATAAAGGAATGCCTTTCTATTTCAGAAAGTCTTCGGAGAAGAGGGGAGGAAAGGGCTCCTCGTGGTATCTAGTAGTGCCCAGAAAAAAGACACCAAGGAATATCACAGTAGATACTGAAGCCATAGCATCTTCCCCAAAGGAATCTGTGACCCTTATCCTAGCTTTCTTCTAAGCATACCTATCCTCACATTGCTGACAAGTGCAGAAGACACCCCCCACAAACTGATTTCTAAATATCCGAAAGGTTAAAACCAGCATCTCACCTATGTGTTCCAACTGCTTAATCCAACTGATTTGGACCAAAATGTTATATATCTGCTACACTAAGGCGCTTGGAAGGAAATGCCTTTGCCTTTTGTGTAGTACCAAAGTGCCTGAGAAACTGCAGCTGTAGACTGAGAACTGTTGTCCTGCCTGAGACCAGGGCACCCACTCAGGATCTCTGCAAGGGCAGAGGAGGGATTTGTGCCTTGTGGTTGGGCTCCCTGGCATCTGTGGAGGCATAAGCATGGCTGGAATCCTTCCTGTGGCTGGGGCAATCAGCCTCTGCCATTGGTGCTTCTGCAACCTGGAAAGAGCCAAGAGTCTGCTGCAGCCTCTCTCTCTGGAGGGATGTTCATCTTGTCTCTTGTTCCTAGCAGGTTCTCTCTTTTTATGAAACATAATATTTAAACGCCCTGTTCTCTAGTTCAATGGATCCTGGTTGTGGAGCTCCATTAGGAGGTACTCCCCAGTGAAAAGACAGCTCAAACCATAACAAAACCAGCGTCTAGCTTCCTAAGGAAGCAAAGCTTTCCTGCTCAGGACGTCTCATAATCTAAATGTACAAGAGAGAGAACAAGCGAGGCAGATGGGACAGCATGAGGAAAAGGAGACTACAGCACAGCAGGCAGTAGCTGTGTTGCAGTGTTATTGCAGGCAGTGTTCTGTGTTGCATGGAAGCAAAAGGTTTTTATAAAGAAAGATGTTAAGGCACCTTTGTGACTGTTTGAGGAACCCTCCCAAGAGCAAAAAAAATAATAAAAGAAGGATATGACAGTGCCTGTAGGCTGTTTCCATCCTTGTCACAGCCAAACACCTTCCAGAAGGGCTGGACTTACAACTTCCCACTTACCTTGTACTTCTGAAGGAGGCTTCTGACTTGGGCAGCACTACGTTGTGAATTTACTCGCTCCTCGTGGCCCAGCTGCTGTTCCACGTGGTCCAGCCAGGTCATTAGCTCAGCAATAGCTTCCTGTGATGAAAGTTTTTCCATCTGAAGCTGAGGGTAAAACATGTAATGAAAACTCTACACTGCCGATTAGAAATATCAAGGAAGATGACAGCTGTATTTTTAGAAAGGCTCAGACACTATAATTGCAATTATCAGGGTATGAACTTGAAAGTGAGCTCCGTGCTCCAGAGAGGCATAAGACTTAGTCTGAGAATTCAGAAATTCGAAATAAAATTATTCCTAATTGCCTTTCATATAAAACTGTAAGGGTGATAGAGACGTGCAAAACAGTGCAGGAAGAACACTGCAATAATTAAACTGCAGTACAATATTGTGGATATTCTGAAGGCTAATTAGGAAAGAGGTGCTTTGGGGGCCTTATGGAGCAGCCAGCTGAATCCCGGCAGCAATATTAGAAAGTAATTCTTTCCCTTGGACTGCGAGATGGCAGCAGAGTTTCTCCTCACCTGGTGAAGCTTTTCTTGGATGGCTGGGAGCTGTGTAATCAGTTCTCCCCATTTTTGCTCAAACCTTGCCAAGGATGACCTCAGTGCTGCAGTATCAGCTTGCTTCACATGAAAGAGTTGGTTGGCAGTGCTCACCACAGATGACTTCAGGGAAGATTTTTCATCAACTTCCTTAGAGAAGGTCTGAGGTGCATGAGAGAAATTTAAGAGAAGGTAAATGTTTATGTATCTAGTCAAATAAAGAAGACAAACCACGTTTTCAGTCACAGGATGAAGTACCTGAATAGAATCATAGAATCATAGAA
>NW_008600685.1:0-49300 GCF_000691845.1 Merops nubicus
TTTTATTATTATTATTATAATATTTCTAAATGTCTGATTTATATCACTAAAGATTTTGACAGTAGCATTTTCCAACATGCTAAAACCAGTAATATCTTCAAGTAAGTACTGCAGGTCTTCAAATGTAGTTTTGAACAACAAATTTTAATGATTTATGGCAAAGCAATCACCTTATGTCTTTCAGGCTTTAGACTGAAGTCTCATATGATTTTTACTGACATTAATTTTGATAGAGTCAGTCTTAACTGATGTAGCTGTGATTTGAAATCTGTATCTTTGATATGCCATATACTTGGCCAAGATCAGTGATTGAACATGCTGATCACACTTTATAGACAAATCTGGCCCCAGAGGTAACTCTGAGAGATACACCTGTATCTCTGAAGGCAAATCAGCTATATATAAATCAATAGAATCATGCAAAAAAATAAGATGACAACATTCCCAGGGAGATACTAATAGGCAAACTGCCTTTTATATTTGATTTATCAATAAACTAAGAACCATCACGGTCTCTATGAGGCACATAAGCTTCACAGCTATATTTTTCAATTATACAATTTTCATTAATATTGTCTCTTATCAAATTACTCACTAAGTCTTGTCCTGACGTGACATTTCAGAAGAGGGAGCTGGATTCCCTGACTGTTTCACAATATAATGAAAACTGTTTGAATAATCATACCTTGACATATTTTCAAATGGAAAATGCATCTTACTTTTAAGTCTAGAATTGTGATCTGTTTCCAGAATATTAAAACCTCTGTCTTCATTTCTCACGAGTAAGGTTGATAAAATTTTATTCCCTTTCTAGGATCATAGGATAATTTTGGGTTGAAAGGGCTTCTCAGGAGGTTTCTAGTCCTACCTCCTACTCAAAGCAGGCTCAGCTACAGTCCGTGAAGACTGGTCAGGGCTTTACTCAGTTCAATCTTGAAAATCTCCAAGGATGAAAAACGCACAACCTGTCTGGGCAACCTGTGCCCCTGCTTGGTTTTGGGATAAAAAAGGTTTCTCCTCATCTCCCATCTGCACTTCTAGTTTCTACTTGTGCCTGCTGCTTCTCACCTTTGTACCATGCATCACTGTAAAGGGCCTCACTTCATGTCCTTGCTAACACACTTGCAGGTACTGGAGGCTGCTCTGAGGTTCCCTCAAAGTTCTATCTTCTCCAAGCTGGACAAGTCATAGAATCATAGAACTGTCAGATCTGAGCTGCGCTTGGTGGCTTTCCAGTGAACTCATTGCAGGTGTTTAAATATTTTTTTTTTAATTGATTTTTACTAATAAATCTCAGCAGCTATCACAAAGTGATGGGCAAAATAGAATCCCAGAAGCCATTGCTGTCTTCTGATTAAAAAAAAGTTTTTTTTACAGGGCCATATCATCACTGATAGATTCTGTTCTGATATCTATCACTGTCACGTTACTCATTCTTACCTTTGATATTTATATACGTCTCTCCTTCTTCTAGGCATTTAATAACTTATTTGTTTACAAGTCACTTGATAAAAAAAGTTGATAGTAATATTGTTGTACTTCAAAGTAATAGAAATAAAGAAGAGATGGTATTTATTAAACATGGTCATGGACTTGAGTTGGTATAGAACAGATATATGAGAAAATAATTTCCATGATTGCCCTCTCAGGAGCAAAGCTATATATTCACTTTTGTTTTCAGTTCCAAATCCCAGGAATGTCCAACAGGAAATGCATCTATTTTCAATTACAACGCTTTTCTGTACCCCTGACTGTTCTTTTCCAGTGATTTAACTTAACTGCAGAAGAGAGAGGCTGGATGAGAGAATTGAGAGATGATATCACATCTGTCTGAATTAGCAGGGAGATAAATACAATAACTTCAGCTGAATGGATCAACAAATAAGTAGAACTGTGCTTTCCCATAGCTGCCTAACATAAATCGCAAGAACTCCAGCATCTGGAAAATTCTCCTTTAAATCAAGGCTAAATAATGTCACATTCTTGAGGATTTTTTGTACTTGTTCATACCTTTTATAGGTACTTAACCTAAACAGTCTCTTTAAAAAAAATATTTATTTATTTTCAAGTTTTAATGCATCGTGTCTTTAATAAGAAACTGCTTGGGTTGTTTCTTCCACCCTGTTTTTCTCTTATTCACACCATACGTACTTCTACATATTTCCATTTGTTACAATTGCTGTGCCTATAAATTATGAAGGACTCTCTATACTAAAGATTTTTTTCTAATTGATTAATACTTTCATTCATTGACCATGTGTCAATAGTTTTAACCAACTCTTTTTAACCACTAGAGACAATACTCATAACTAAACAACAATAATCTTTTATTTTAAAAAGTACAATAAAGACCCATTTTTTGCTAGTATGCATCATGTTTAGAGCTGAGAAAGGAGAATATGGAAAAATAACATCCATCCTTGATTTTGACACCAACTTCCTTTCTGATCTCAACCATATCAAATATAATTCAAACATAATTCAAGCTAAAACTTTGTCTTGGAGGTCTCTTAATATTTGACTTTATTATGCTGCATGAGGGAGTGAAGCTGTCCTTCAGGGATCCCCAGTGTAGCAATGTTACAATGGCAGCTTGGCTTGCCTCCTGCCTCTTCAAAGGAAAGGGAAAAGGAATTTAACCACACAGTGGAAAAGAGCCACTGAGGATGGTTAAGAATCATATTTTCTAGGGATTGTGTTAAGGAGTTAGCTGGATGAGAGCGAGGATTAAAAGAGCTGCAATAATTCTGGATTGTAGGTCTCAGCCAATTGTCCACAGGTTTGGGTTAGTCCAAAACCATTCTGATTTTTGGCAAAACTTAGGTTCTGTCTCTTCATTTAAATCTCATTAACAATTCCAGAGCCATAATTCTTACAGAAACATCATGAAAGAAGCATGCACAAGGAAGAAAATGTGAGGAAAGGTAAAGGGCTTTTGACAGATGAGCTTTATGATCAAGCATGCGCAAGTAATAATGGGCAGTTTTAAGACTTATGTGACCTGGACTGACAACAGTTAAAAAAAATAAAACTCACTGGTATCTTTCAGAGAGAAAGCTGTAAGAAACCCCATATTTGAGAATATTTATCCTACTGAGTTGAACATTCTGAAAATTGATTGAAAGTCTTGGCAAAGTCTTCATATCCAGTGCTAAGAAAGAACTAAAGAACTGGACCTGCTCCCTAAAACTGTTTACCTAGTTCATTTATTTTCCCTGACTTTTTTTCCTACTTCATTTATTTTCCCTGCAGAGGCTTGGTCTTCAGCTCTGCTCTCTAGATAAACCGTATCAAGAACAGATAAGGTAATATGTAGTTGCAACATCAGAGCATGCAAATCTGTGGATGTTCTCTGTGAAAGGAACCAAGTAACCAGTGAAGCTTGGTGTTAACACATCTTCTGATTGGACATGCTGACTCTTTGCAAGCCCTGCTGAAACTGAAACAGCAGAGGAGAGAGATTTAAGTTTAACATTTATTGACTGATATTTAGCAATCTTTCTATTGCAAAACCAGGTGCAAGACTGTCAGGTCCTCTAGACTCTACCTTTCACTACACTTGTTGCTGAGACGAGAAAACTGCACCAGATCTTTGGCTGATAGAAATGGGAATACCATTCATGTCTCCAGAGAAGACATACAAACTGAAATTATGGACTAATGGGCTCACAATATTGTGATGGTTCAGAAAGAATTCTTACAAACTAAATTAAATGCATATGGTCTTACTTTTTTTACTTTTAAAATTTTTGTTTTATTTTAATGATTCCCATTCGTTCCTATTCCTTCCAGACTCTGTCCTTGTTCCTTAGGACGCCAGTAGACTGCAACCACAAAGGAAAAATTCCAGTACTCATTCAATGGTTGTGCTGTGATAATACCACGGGGTACACTTCATGGTGATAACAAGAAATTATGAAACTGAAGGCTACTTTCAGGACTAGTCAATCTAGGTCTAAATTAAGATTTTCTATAGCTAATTTTCACAGTTCCACATCCAAGAATGTAAAGAATAGGACTCTTACAACAACATTTTAACACCTGTTGGTATATAATTATTGACAGTATGTTTGCAGCTAGGAAAACAGGAACAGATTTGTCATGATTTTTCATTTCTAACAGGGACACCAAGGAAGACAGAACAACATATTTTTTTTTCCAAGGGTCATAAATTACACTGGATCAAGAACAGAGGTTCTTGAATCTCTTATCTCCTTTAACTCAGATTGCTAAACTGTTTTTCCTGAAACCACTCAGAGTTGTCCAAGTATGGTGGACTACTTATAAAGCTGTTGCTCTCCTGCAGCACTGCTACTTCTGTGCAAAGTGGTAGAATTTAAATGTATGACTTTCACCACTACTGTCCATATATTGCTCTTTGAAGTCCTTAGTTTTATTTAATATTAGATGACTGAAGATAACATTCAGAAAAGTCAGTAATACCACACAAAATTACACCTCTTCAAGAAAAGACCTATTCCACTAAAAGACACTAACAGACTCCTAATGATACCATTTTGTTAAGGAGCTCTCTCAGTTCTGGACTTAAGGGTGTTTTTAGTGTTCAAATGACACAAGAAATAAGTATTTTTTAATACAAACGTTTCTCTGCTTTATTGGTGCCTTTAACGTCCCAATCAGTGTTCACAGAAGTGATTGCTCAGGGAGCTTATTGAGCACTATGAGAGGAAAAGAGGGGCTGTACCATGTTCCCACAGCACTCAGGTGGCAGTTGGCACGTTGGCCACACACTGAAAACTTCCAGGGCTAAAAGCTCTGTTTCAGAGGATACTTCTGCAAAGTAAAAAAATCCACTACCTGGATCTGGGACTAGTCGCCTCTAAAAGGTTAGAACATATAGAGACCTGTAAAACACTTTCACCATTTTTGTATAAGGGACTGCTCCCGTATAATTTGGAGGATATCTTAGCCAAATGAGGAAGATATTTGCATTTTGCAAATGACTGACAATAGTGTGAACAATAGATTAAAACTATTGTATAATTTATTTGCTCTTTCACCAGAAACAACTGTTTATATTTACCAGAAATCTCCTACATCAGCATTCATTCCCAAGTGAAACTGTTGTACAATATGCATCAGATGGTTTAGTTTCCCTAAAAAAAAAAAACCCAACAGTTAATCTATGATGGAATATTTCTTTGACTATTTCTATAGTCCACTTAGGCTAAGAATTATGGGGAAGACTGATAACTGTAAGGTTTTATCTATAGAAAGAAGAAATGTCAGTATTTGTTTGCTGCAATAGGTCTGGCCCTAAGAAACTCAGTCTGGTGGTACATACACTCTGAAAGTACATAAAGCTCATTCTGCAAAAATATGAGGTTTCCCCCTGAACCGTTATTGTCCTTGTTTTCATGTGCTGTAAGTTAATACACATTTAACAAAGACTATTTTTAACCCAAATATATCATTACTTTGGATAACTGACATTAATATGATGAGAAAAAATTCCTAATCTGAACACAGAACTAATAGACATGAAAAAACAGAGAGATCCGACAGACAAAATGGAACTCGAGTTCTAACACACAAACCCCCTACCATCTTCCTGTCAATATGGTGATTAAGCTTTAGCAGCCATACAATTCCTGCCTTTTTTTCTTCTTTTTTTGCACTGTCAAAAATGAAAGCGTTCAAATGCAACAAATGCAAAAGTCACCATAATTAAAGGAAATGCTACAAGTTCATTTCTCTGAAATTAAAATTTTAAAAAATCAAACAAGGAAAAAAGGAAGGAAGGAAGGAGTTTAAAGCTTAGATGTTTAGACAGCCCTGCAAGCCCCCTTGTGACCTTACTCTGATATTTAACAAAACATTAATCTTCTTGCCAGCAATTATAAAGAATACAGTGATGTAGCTGAGGCTCAGTGAGTGAGTAATAGTAATTCCATTGTTCTCTTTTATTTATGCCTTGGCTGTACCAGGCAGATGAGGTAACTTGGGGCTTTTTATATGTTATTATTCTGAACTGGCAATACATAAAGGCTGATTACACAAATATCTGTCTGTTTCTGAAGCACTGTTTCACACCTCCTTCCAGCTCATGATCAAAGCGTTTCAACATTTTATTATGAAATCATGAATCCCCCCTTAGTTTGCATATGAATTATAGTCTTTTTTAAAAAAACCCACGGGTGTACAACAGTGACAGTGCCTTTTGAACCAAGGAACAAAACAAGGTGTTACATATTACTTCTTGAAGGCAATGATTTGCTGAATAATTCTGTTTGTTGGAGCACAGTCCAACCTCCCTGTTGAACACAAAAGCCTTGAGACTAAAGAATTTTTTTCTTTGTGAAGAGGCCAGTGATTTTGTTTCACTTGTTAAAAAAACAAAACAAACCAAAAAAACCCAACAACACAAACCATCAAGCAGAGTCCTATTAAAAAGTTGAGAAAATGCTGCTATGTAGTTATAATTATAACAAATCTAAAAGAGCATCCCTCTGCTTTTCTGAAATGCAGTAGTTATACTAAAATTTGAAAAGAATTCAATTATTCAGTTAATATTATCCCACTGTACAAACCTTGCATTCTGAAAGATTCTGAGTGAGTTCCACATATGTGCCATAAAGTAAATTGGAAGAATGGCCAAGAAGGCAGCAAAGCATAGCCTAGTAAGTTATAAGCAGGTACCCTGCCCCTAACTGCTTAGGAGAACTGCCCTGCTATCTTTAAGATTCACACTCACTATATTTCAAGGATCAACTTCATAACAAAACTCACGATGCTCAATCTTTTGACTTCAGAAAGAGGAGGAATTTAGGTATCCACACTGATTTTTTTACCCTCTAAGAAACTTGCGTTTCAAAGGCTCAGAGCTGTGAATCAGGGATAAGGCTTCCACTGACTTTTACAAGAACATCCAGCTGATACTCATGCTGAGATCCAGGACATATGTACCTAATCAAATGCCAGCAGTTGTTCTTTTACATATAGCAAGAACATACACCATGGTTGTCTTCAGAGCAGTCAGGAAAGTGTGCCATTCCTATAAAAATGTTTATATTCTAAAGATTTTTCAAGTTTGCTTTGCAGAATTCAAATATGAACTGTAAATAACCTTATGAATAGAAACGACATTTTATTATACTTTAGTGTCAGCTATTAATTTTGTTGAAAAATCATACCATTTGTGCCACTTCGGTCAAAGCAGGATTTGGTCCCTAATTACTGACCTCTTCTGTTTGCAATCACGTCTTTTCCGGTTGCTTACTTCTTTAGATTGGCAGAGGCAGATTCAGTTCATCTTTATAAATCTCGTAATGTCACCAAAAATTTAAAGTGGGATGGTAAAGAGAAATTGCTTCTCTTTCATTACCTGCCTAGAGAATGAAAGATCTAAATTCTGACTGTAGCACTTCCATACGGCTATGCAGCCAAAGATCATATAGCCAAAGCAACAGCCCAGCCAAGAACACATGGTTTGTTGAAAGTATTTTTCAAATTGTCGGTAGGTGGCTAAAGTACTTAATACAGCAGTTATTTTCAGAACAGCTAAAGGCTTAGCTCATTACGCTGAATAGTATTTTCCTCTTGGAGTAAACCCATGGAGGTTATCCAAAAGCAGATTCAACTCAATGGCAGCTAGGTAACCTGGCTTTTGATTCCCAGTAGGACTGCAGTGCTGGGACTCTAAAAATTCACATATCTTTTATCATATAGTATCATTTCTGTTCCCAGCCAGTTCAGTGCATTTGAAACATTTTGCAAAACTGGCCACCATTTCAGACTTTCTCTGTGAAGAAACTTTCAATACACATCTTTGACCTTATGATCATTTATTCAGTCAGCCTAAAGTTGGGGAGCGTTTAGATTCTGTACATTAACATAAATGCATTTTCTATACTAGAGCACTTTAAAGTAGAACTGAAAGCATTACACTGTGTGAGATTAATAATTATATTTTTATCAATATAAATACATTATTATTGAAATGAATGAGTATATAAGACCCCTAAATATTACTCAGCCTCCTTGTGCAGACTTAATAGAATTTCCAAACAAAAAAAGGAGATATCCCTGTCTTCATGTCAACCTTCAGAAAATAATCCATCTGGTCCTATTCACAGACAGACAGGCCACATCTCCAAGTACCCTGCGAAATCAATGCTCCCCATGCATGAGACACAAACTCACAAAGACAAGAATTCAGGGTTGAGCCTTAAGCCTTGTTCATAATTTGTTTTGTTGTTGCAGCACATATGAGATATACAAGACCCCCAGCTGCTTTGTAGCTCCTGTTCTGTTCCCTCACAACAGGGGTGAGTTAAGCATTGCACTGCATCCGTATCCCCTCAGTTCTGGTGCCTGTGTAAGCTTGAAAGAAGGTATTTAATGTTATCTGAATGAGGTTTTATGATAATGTTGAAGAAACAAAATAATATTTGGGAAATGTAACAAAATCCTCTCTCAAACTAAGATGCATTAAAACTGGCTCAATATATCATGCAACTCATTATGTGAGATTACACCATTCCTCAGAGCTATGAATTTACATAGTGCTGGAAACCATATGAGATAAGAAAAGGCACTTGCAGCCAATTCTGTAAGAAGGACACTTTTTAATTTAGAAAATATACTTTTACAGCACAGATACTTACATGATCAGCCTAGTAAATTTCTACTTCAAAAACTAATTTTATTGAACAAATTTTATTAAAGCTAACATTATATAATGAGCTTTTGCCCATTTTTTACAGAATTTTAATAATTACTGTGTAGTCTCATGAAGCTCAGAATTTATCTGCATTTCCAGACCAAAAAAGGAAATATCCCTGCGCATTTAAGGTATAGAAGATGTGAACACTTCTGTAAAATCTGTAAAAATGGTACTTTCAATATTATTCATACAGAATTAACCTATATGTTGCATGAAAAGGTTGAAGTACATCTTGAGGCACTCAGAACGAAAAAGGCTACCCAGGCACAAACTAGTATTGTTTTATGCTGATACAATTAACATATTATACCATTTTTCATGCTGCTGGTCCATGTAGCTTTGCATTATCTGCCTAGAAATATCTGAAGTTTTTGCAGGTTGACAAGAGATAAGAGTGTTCTAGAGTTCTAGGTCAAGATGACTTTTAGGTCTCCCAATATTGGAACACGCAGAGTATTTTAGTTAAGTACTGTTGACTCAGGGATATCTTTAAGAATGGAAAAAGAGCCACAAGCTGAGCACAAACGGTAAAGATCCTAGAGCCCAATCTATTTTAATTTCAGGCTTCTGAATTATTAGGGCAAAAGTACTGCCATGAACTCGTATTATCCAGAAGCAAAGTGGAAAGTAGCAATGATTTAAGCAAAACTGAAGATACATAAGGTGGAATAGCGTGTTCTTTTGGGAGCCAACCTTCAGCTTCCGTAGGGTGGGTGGATGCTGCTCTGTGAAGGCTCTAGCTGTGGTAAAGCTGGCTGAACTTCTAAAAAA
Organism: Merops nubicus; assembly: GCF_000691845.1. NCBI lineage: Eukaryota > Metazoa > Chordata > Aves > Coraciiformes > Meropidae > Merops > Merops nubicus. The sequence goes on from NW_008600685.1 coordinate 9,458, forward strand.
AGCAGTTATACTTCTCCTTTGAAGACTCCCGCTACCAGAACCCAGAAGGGGAATTAGGAGCGAGCTAGGTACCCTTCTAATTTTGGAAAGTAGTCCTGGAGAAATACAGGAGGACATAAACACTGGCTATTTAACACACATGTATCTGGCCTTTAAATTTTCTGAGAAATGTTGCTGCTTTGTTTCCTCTTGTCTCTCCAGCTGCACAGTTACTAAACTTCCAGTAAAGTGGAATAGGAAGAAATGTTATTTTTTTATTCTAACTTGGCATTCTACACTTGAGACTTCTGTTGTATGAGATAAGCTTAGCTTGCTTTGCACTTGTTTGTGTCATATGGAATTTAGAGTAGACTTTGACTCTGGTTTCTTCTTAACCATTATTCACAGAACCCATAACTAAAATATTCTTTCCTCTACACCCTTATGCATTCTCATGCACAAACTTGCATTTTCCAATGTGAATGTGGCACAGTTGGCCCCTCCTCATTTCCTCCCATGGGTTTCACTTCTTTTGCCCTGCATATAAAGGAGCTGGAAGCCATTCCTGAAGTCATGTTTACCTACTTTTTCCACCTTCTGTATAATTTTGGAAGGAAAAAATTGTCTTCTATGTAGGCTACCATACATTAGTCTAAACAACTTTGGAATTCTCTTTCACAGATCTTTTAACAAATTAACAAGCAAGTTCTATTCAGATAACAAAGAACTTAAAACATGGTACTTCATCAAAGATGGTAGAAGGCATTATATTAAATAGTGACTGACCTAGGCCCTCTCCAGGAAACTATGGGCTAGGCCAGGTTCTACAAAGGCTCAAGGTGCCCAACTCCCTTCTAATTCAATGAGATTTCAGTGTTTAATTCATAGAGCCTGCACTTCAGAAATATTCTCATAAAGGAAATGAGATGAAGCTTGGGCTCCCATGCAGCTTCACACCATCTTAGGTACAGAAATGACTTGGCAAGCACACAGGAAAAGATACCTGATTGGCATAAGCAAAGAGGTAAGCATTAAGTACACAGCTCCTAAATCAGCCATATGTTGCACTGCTGAGCAGAACAACTGTTGAATGCTTTTAAAAGTTAGGCTTTAAATACATACAGAAAATGGCTCTAGGATTAAGCCATGTACTATTTTTGAAGATATCTTTTGTCTCTGTAGCATCTGTTCTCATTATGATCTCATTTTCTTATCTATGCTTGGGTTCATTTCTTAAACCTGAATACTTGACAAATATTTCCACTGGCTTATATGGATAATCAAAGTCTGAAAATAATACTTTCAATATGGTTAATTCATTAGGAAAATTAAAAATACATCTGCACTGTTTTGGTGCTTCTGCTTCCAATGTAATTTTACATTACTTTGTAAATTATGCTAATATTTATCTATATAATCTCAGTGTCTTTAACAAATTAACAGTAAGGAGTATCAGTGAAGAGCAAGTTATAGCCACTTGAAATAAATTAAGATGGTATTTATATTGGATGCACATTCTTCCCAGTCATGATAAGACTGATGTAAGACCATCACTTCAGTCAGATATTCCTCTCAGACATTTCTTTGCTCTCTGTTGCCAAATTCTATTGTTAATTGTTCATAAAAGGTCTTCCTAGAGACTGATATGTTGCACGGAGTCCTTAGCATGTCTCTCTTTATGCAAGCTGAGATCATACCTACTGATTTTCTATCTCTTCTCCTCCAGGTTCTGTGCTGCAGTCCCTTCCTTTTTGAAGTTTCTGTTTTCATAGATGACCATTACTTTCTTATACGTAATTCCTCCTAAGTGCTGTAATTTCCCAAATGTTTTTAATTCCATAAGCTGTTTCCTGTGATCTTCTCCAGACTATTTCTCAGCATGGCTTTCAGTTTTCTCTGGGGCTATATTTTTTTTTTTTTACCCACCTCTTCCTCTCCTCTCTCTTCCCTCAGCATAAAACAGCACTGGCCTCCTTCAGCCATAGCTCATTTGTCTGTTTAGCATCTGTTTGTCATTCATACCCCTTGATGTTATAACACTCATCTTTTTCATATTCTCATCTACAGCCCACTGCGAATACTTGCACAATGCTTCAGAGTCACCATAGAGCATTTAGTTCTGTTTCTTCTAATAGGATATTTGCCTCCTTATCTTCAATAGTCTCCTTCTTCCTCAGGAAGTTTTAATATTGTCATCACTATTTTAAATTTACTGTTTCCTGCAGCTGATCTTTAATTAGAAAGCTGTAATAGGACAGTGTATTTGCAGTGTATTTGCCCCTCTTGTCCAGCCTACAGATGTAAGAATCCTAAACACTCCTAAGAGCAGTGCTTGGCAGATGCCAAAATGCAAGCCTTCCTCTACTTTTCTTACAGAGAAGGAAGCCCACTGAAAATATCATGATTTGTCCAAATACTCAGAACTCATTAATACCGCAAATGAACTGGTATAAGTTAATGAAAAAAAATGCACTAACACTGTAGAATTAAATTTTGGTACAATTGCTAAAATTGTTATACAGTGGGCATCCTTTTCTACGTTTTATTTCCTCTGCTTCTCTGCGCATCTGTGAATCAATGGAAGCTAAACCAAATGCAATTTTTGCACAATATTCTATCCTGAGGCTAAATCAGTTCTGTCTGTTACTCTGAAATAATTTTAATCAGTATTTATTTTTGACAGAACTTGAACACCAGAATCATGTATGAAGGCACATTTGTGACATGTAAAATACACCCACTTCTTATATAAAATAAGAAAGCTTGCAAGCTATGCATCTGAGGGATAAGGTGAATAGAAAGCAGGCGAGGAAAGCCCAATGTAACAGTGAGATGATAATGGCTAGTGCAATAAGCAGTGCTTCTGCACCTCAACTGCTTGGCTATTATTAAACTAATTTAATAACTGCTACCATGCTAAGAAAAGGAATTAATAGCAGAATAGTAGTTTATTGTCTTCACTCTTCTGTAATTTACTCAACAGCAAAGTATTTATTAGAAACATACTTACTGTATACTCACTTTTGGACGTCCTATATGTTCTTCTAGTTATGATGTAATAATTTTTTTTTTTTTTAAGTGCTGTGTAAAAGGACTAAAGTTGAAACTGGAAAAAGTCAGTAGATATCAGTGCTGAATGTGAGATCAATTTCATAGGAAGAAATTCATGGCTCTAAAATTTGCTCTAATGAAATGAAGGAGATCAAAGCTGATAGAAAGCAAAGCTGTGTAATGAAACGGTGATTTAAGAAGCCTGGGACATTAATTTTATTTTCATTGTAAGATAGATTACTTGCCTTACTGTTTGGTATTGTTTATTCTAGTGTCTGTACATGGTTTTGATTATATTAATTAGATTATTGGCTGAATTCTAAACTGTTGCAAATCAAAATTGCTCTTCTGACTCCAGTGAATGACAGTGACTTATACCAGGTGATGATCTACCTTTAAATGACTTACAAATACAGGATAAAGATTTTGCAAAACTTGTAAAATTTTGTTTGTTAGTGAAAATGTTACAATTTATTGCAGTTTTGTAAATGGATAGAATTTCTTCCTGTAAATGTTTTAATTAGTATTATAAAATGAATTGAAATTTAATTAAAGATGAAAAAAGCACAATGGAAATTTTTAAAAGGATAAAACCAGCAAGAAGCACTCCCAGATTTGAATGCCATTTTAACAGTAATCTGAACCAACATCTGAAAAGTGTTATATAATTTTAAACATATACTAAAAATTATTTTCTTCCAGCTCAGAGCAAGTGCAGACTCAATAGTTGTTCCAAAGCTTTTGGTTATTTTCCCCCTCAATCTCTAGATGTAAACAAACAAGAATGCTAATGAAAAATGTTACTTCAGGCAAGAATCTTGTCAAAGTAGTTAAATAGGGTTAGACTCAATCATCAGAAGGTAGGGTAACCTCTAGAGAAAGCGTTCATCATGTAAAACACATTGCATTTATTCAAACAGTGGTTCTCCAGCAGTTTGAAACCAATGCCTCAGTATATTATTGAAAAATATTACTTTTGCTCTTAATAACCCAATCAAATATGTGTTCACTTCTATTAATGGACATAACGAACATGACACTTTTCCAAAATGCATTTGTGGTACTAAGTAGGTGGGCAGGATTTATAGGAGATCATTGTACCCTTCTTTCCTTAAATTTTCCCTGTTTCTCAGAGTCTATTTTCCCTGGCGCAGTGTGCAGTTTCTCTACTGTGACTAGAGTTTTACTAGGGTTTATGAAACATGCAGTATGAAAGGGAAAAGGTAATTTGATTTCTAAAAGGATGTCAGACTATCTCGTACGCAGGCATATTTAACATGGTAACAGTTTGGCTATTAAGTTCTTTGAAACAAGGAATGTAAATTCAACAGCTTTTACCTGGGTACGTCTAAAAGGCTGGACACCAAAAGCATTTCTCAGGGTCTGAGTATGGCTACACATATTTCTGGTTTTCCCACTGGAAGGTGACCTCGGCATATGAGCAGGGAGAGCTGTGCGGTTGTCACAGCCCGAATGGTCATCAGGCCAGGACTTTGAGATACATCATGGAAGACACCGGCTTGGAAGTTTAGACACGGCCAATAAGACTTGTTTGACTTCAACCTAGAAAGCATTTATGTATGTGAACATTCCAAAATGACATGAACTGATGTCTCCTGAATGCAAGAGAGCTCCTACTGAAGAAGGAACACCTTATTCTGCCAAACACTAAGACCTATGACACTATTTATTGAGACCTCCACGAAAATAAGTCCCTAGGGAAGCTGATCCCTTTATGACTGCTTTATTCCAACAGCACTCACTGTCCCTGAATGGTCTTCAGATACACAGAGAAACTGAGTTTGCAAGGGCAGCTGATGCAAATAGGTTCTGCTAAAACCCAAGTAGTCTCAACAGGATTTGCAGGAACAGGGCTTGAGAAAAAGCGATGCTTGCTCCTCACAGAGCCCAGTCCTTTCCTAGTGGAAACAATTTATAAGCCAGTTCATAAATATAAAAGCTTTATCTGAAAACTTCTATTTTGCTCTTATGAAGAAGTAGTTCTAGAGTCTGAAAAAGCACTGAAAGTTTGGGAACGTACTGACAGTGAATATTTATTTATTATCTCACTGTAGGTGTCTTTAATAACTGTCTCTGCTATGTCTACAATCAGAGGGGAAAGCTCCTGCAGAAAGACTGTGAGCAGATTCTTGGTGCTCTGGATTTGATCTGGATAATTTTCTTCTGATATACAGTGTTAATGCCTCAATGGTTATGCAGAACTGCCACTTGTTTATCAACCACTATTTTGTCACTTAATTGAGTATAGCATTATGTATTCTCTCACTTTCTATTCTTGCATTATATTTTTAATCTACAGAAAGCTAAATGTCAGTTTGACACAGTGCAATGATGGAGAAATGCAAAAGGAGTGACAAAGTTTACCATTCAAACAGATCCTCATATATGCTGTAATGTACATTAACGCAGTAAAGGCAGGCAACTTTGTATCCAAGACAACAGTCATCTAGTAAGTTGAAACTTTTTTTCATGTATGACTTTCATATGACATAATTTTGAGTAGGTTCTATCTAGAAAGTTACCAGGTTACACAGTATTTTATACTTTCAAAACTATTTTGTTTCAAATACATTGAAACATTTCATTTCAGTGTATTTGAAATAAAAGCCATTTCACTGTTTCACCTTCGTATTTTTTCCTTGTGGGGTAATATAACTATAAATTCATATAAAAATATATTACAATAAGCCAAAGATGATTTCATAATAAAACAAACCGGCCTATATGTTCAGATAACTAAGTGAAAGTTAATTGTGCTTGTGTATGTATATTTAGCTAGCTAAATATACATGCACAAAAAAGAACCTACATGCTACAGGTAGTAACATCATGAGGATTTGTATAGGCAGCGTAGCTCAATATGCAAGTTCAAATGGACTTGTGTTCTGTAATTTATACCCTTTTTTTTAAGACAGTATGTCCGCATGTTTTTCCAAGAATAGATGTATAACTTAGTCTTTTGGGCACTGATCCATTTTATACATTTCCTGACCTGCCCTTGTGTTACTGGAAAACTTATTCCAGGATGAAAGCTTGGTTTGTGTAACGAATGAAATCAATTCAGTTGAACATAGATGACTGTTGCACAAACACATGTATACTGTGTTACACACGAATGCTGACATTTATCAGTATCGTTTAGAAGCAACCAAATAAACTCCTTCTACTGGAACAGATTTTTAATGGATATATTTACATAACATTTTCACTGAACTTAGAGCTGCCTATGCTCTATATAATGTTTCAAATAGCAGTGCTCAAATGCTGCGTTTTTTTCCCTCATGAACTAAGATTTTATGTTTCTGGCAAGAGTTTTAGAAGATAATGTACTTGTTAGCCAAAAAAACCATTCAGAAAATAACCTTACTCCTACTTTGATGTACAAATGTAACAGAGTTCTCTAGGAAGGGATATGACCCATCTTATTTTTACACGTTATATTCTTTTATTTCCTAATGTCAAAGATGCTTATCTTTACGAAAGGCTTCTCCATGGATTATATTTTCCTTCTATTCTTTCTAGGCTACCCTCAAGATGAATGAACTTTATCTTCTCAGGAAGTTAAAATTTTTATTTAAAATGTGAAATCTTGTTGAGTCCCAGGGTTAAGTGCATGGTTTCAAAGCTGATAGGCTTTGAACATATGGCTCTCTTATTTCCAGCTATATTTAACGTTCTTTTATCTTGAAACATTTTGCTCAATTTCTCAGAAATACCATTTGTTTAAAAAAACCTTTTTGAGAGTCAAGTCTCCAGCAGGGCTATCTTTTTCCTCTATTTATATACAGGACACAATCCTGGCAACAACAGAACTCCAGCAAGTTGGGGAATTTCCACCTAGACGAAGTGTCCCACAGTCAAACTGGCTGTGTGCACCAGAAGACGGTTCACTATCAGATGGCAAATGAGAATGTGTTGCATTTTATCTATGCAATAATCTTGCATCAAGTGAAATAAAATCAGTTATGAAAAACTCAGGGAGGTGGCCTGACATCAATTCACTTTAAGCTTAGCCTTGCTCTCAGAGTGCTTTACATTGCAATTTTTTTTAAAAGCACTCCAGATCAGATTCCTACCAAACCCGGCAACAGTACACCTTGTTCTAGACTCTATGTGTTTCCTTAATACTTTGTTCAGTTTTTTAAAAACAAGCAGACAAAACAAAGCAAAACACCACTCCCAGACATTTGTCTATTAAGTGTTTCAGTTGAGGGATCAGGACCTATGAGATACAAAATCTAAACCAAGTCAACAGAAAATATTTCAGTGTTTCACAGTTACCTAGAAGACAAATGCTAAAACAAGTTTTTGGGAACCATGCTACTTCCAGTATTGTCAGGAAGGAACCTATCCTGAATAAACAAAGTCTTCTGAGAGCCACAATAATAAGAATATGTACAAACCTCACTTTAAGTGCAACTAGTACCATTTCTGTTAATGAAAGTGTCCTGTTAAGTAATCTGGATTAGATCCAGTGTGTTCATCTCTAAGAAAAGTCAATACCTCCTGTCCTACAGGTGCATGGTGATATTATGTAGCAAGATAAGTCTACCTGATCTATTAAAATTACGAGAACAAATGACTCTTGAAGATACGTGCAATTAGGATATTCTTCAGAAAGTGAAATTGAGCACTACCTGCTTCTTATCCTCTGAGTCTTCCATCTAACTAGTTCTGCCCTTATACCTCTGCAAGAGGAAAAGAGAAAAGTTTAATGTTTTAATGAAAAAGCAGGCATCCAGTCTGGGCTAATCAGACACATGGATGGCAGCATTCTCCCTACTTGCAGATCCTAGGTGATTATTCTAGCCACCTTCTAGGCACCTTCTGTATCAATTCACTCAGTGTCTCCTATTAAGTTTTAAATTCGTAATTTCTGAATTTGTAATTTCTACAATTATTTAGAGGTAATGTAGAATTATTGTATTACTGGAACTGAGATTCAAAACATGCTTTCACGTAGGAGGGGATAATCCTAACATTTTGTATTCTAGCGCAGAGGCAGCTCTCTTACTTAGACCAATCACTGTAATGTGAATACAATCACCCTTTTTTTCCAGAAAAGATTTATTTGTAAGGAAGCTAAGAGGATTGTATGAACCTTTGTGTTTTTAATGAGATGATACTTTCTGATGAAAGCCATTTTTCTCAAACTATTCTTAATAGTGTACTACAAAACATAGATTCATCATGAGAAAATAAAACTAAAATTATCTGCTGAAGTGTGCTGCACAGCCCCTCACTTCCTGGAATGTTCCACTGAATTTAATAGAAGTACTTCACTGGAGAACTATTACTCAGCATGAACAACTGCGAGACTCCCCCTGCCATATATCTGTCATGATCATCTAAGATCGGTGATCTTTGGAACAATGTATTCCACTACTACCTTCTTACAGAATATCCAAACTGTGCAAGATAGCCCCAAACCCTTACAGTAGCTACAGATAAACAACTGAGATCCATTTTCTAGTACCATTAGATCTATCGTATTTAAGTACCTTAAAATTGAATAATAATAGTAATCTTAAAAATTACAAATAAAGCCTAACTAAGGCTACCATGACATAAAAATAATGATGATAGACTACTGTAATGACAGTTCTAAAGGGATACAATTTATCTGTAAGATTTAAGCCTGTGCTGTGAATGAATCCTTTTATTAAATGGTAAACCTATACATTGGAGATTTCTGATTATGAAATATACTGGAGTTTACATTAAGGAGAGATGGCTACTCATAGACACTACTATTTATAAATTATATCTCTTTTATGCAATGTATACACTACCAGAAATATCTAAGGGAGTGCTGATATGGAAAAATGAGTATTGATTAAAAGATTAAAAGACAAAAACAACCTCTTAGAAAATTAAGCATTGAAATCAGACCACAACATTAAATAAAAGAATTAACAGTACCTGTAACTTGGAGTACCACTGTCTAAGAAACACATACAGTAGCAAAATCTATTTTAATTGCATATGGGGACTTTGCCTGGATTATGCCCAGGCACATGACAAACCATGACCAAGTCCCCTGTTGGGAGTAAAGGACAAAAAAGGCTTTTACTTGGCCTGTTGCCACTTTTCTCAGTAACAATAAGTAAGTCACTAGTCACAAAACAAGAGTGCCCTGCATCAAGCCAGCCACCCCCTAGGGAGGCTCTGGCTGGCAGCAGTTCCCGGCAGCTCCAGTTTCCCAGTGCCCATTGCTGGGGACTGCCAGTCTTGGCACCAACTAAACCAGGCTCCATAGTCATCTGCTCTTTTTACCTCTCCTGCTCATTGCTCTGGATCACCTTTATTTTCAAAGATATTACATAGCAAAGAGAGGCTGTTTAAGACTCCAAGTCATGAAATACTCTCCTGATTATGGAGTAGTTGTATTTTATGTTTCACAATGGTGCAAGATTTCTTTGCCTCTGTCAAGAGCAATATGTACAAGCTTATTGCATCATGACTAGGCACAGAGTAACCAATGGTTAACTGACTCAATAAAAGACAAAAATAATCACTGGGACCCAAGTAAAGGTCATAACAAATGATCTGGATGGCTTCTAATTCCTTAAGAGCATACAAGGTTTAGAGCTCCCATGAGAGGTGAGTTATATAGATCTGGTAAGCACTCAGTGTATTTTGAAGATCCCAGAGATGTCAGCAAAGACTGATCATAAAAGCAAGAGATCTTGTCAGCCTGGCGAACAGAGGACAAGAAATAATCCCTGCTACCCAGAAACTCCATTTTAATGACAAACTGAAGCACAAGCTATAGAAAGGATAGTTTGTAGGATGTATTTTCCAATACCTTTTCATATATCTTTACAGACAAGGGAAGGCATTGAACAATTCAGTCTCTTGCCATGATGATACTATCATATGAACTCAATCTCCCTCCACCTTCTTAATTCCTAATGTGGTAACATTATTGCTCAAAATGATATTTTATCAGTTTCCCCAAGAATCAAACAGATGTTGAACTAATGCCTAATATGGAACGTTCACTGGGGCATTATTCAACATTTTGTGTACTTGTGTTGGGACTTGTTCTATTTACATGCGCAAATATAAATCTTTCTTGACTGGAATACAGAATCTAATCTGTGGCTTAGTGTTGCACAAGTGTAGTCTTCCATTCATTTTTTAATAAATTTTTTCAATTAATCTCAGCACATCCATATTTGCTTTTCTTACAGTGTCATGTTGGGCTTAGATCTTTTAAGATTTGTATGAGTTCTCCAACAAATTTAGCAATACTGTCTTGACAGAAGATAAATAAAACAAAGGAAAATTATTGTGGGACTTCTAGATACCTTAAAAATAATACATCAAGAACATTAAAATTTTCTTAGGCTTATCATTTACCTATTTTTATAGTAATCTAGATTATTTTTCTCTTTATTTGTATTACCACAGCTCGATGAGAAAAGAGCTGGATTGGAATATCTATATTTTGCCCTGGAATTATGTCTGAAATGTTTATAAACAGCTGATTCACATTTTTGCGAAGTGCCTTGAAAATGCAGTGCACGTTTGTCTAAGAATAATTTAAAATTTATCACAACGAACACTTATATTTGTAATTCTATCTAGATCATCAGTGCATTGCCTTCAGATAGGAGAAGATATTACATGTGCTATCTTCATAAATATAAGAAAAAGTTCATAGAAAAGCTGTGGGCTGCATTTCTAATTAATAACATACACAACAATATAAGTACTGTTAACTCCTTTAACCTTTATCTCACAGTTTTATTTTATGCCTTTGTTTCAAAGTGTCAAGAACAATTTCGATATCAATAATAAAATGTAAAATTAGAAGTTAAGAATAAAACTAGACATGCCAGAAGCTAAGTGTTCATGGAAAGAAGAATAGGGTACCAAAGAAAAGGCCCATACAGCAGCACAAACACTGTCACCTCTGCCTGCTTAAATTGTTCTTCAAAAGAGGATACTTCACAGTTTCAGAGTAAGTGTACCTTGAAAATGAATCAGTTGCAGGTCTTTTGCAGAAATGTTCAGTAATGCATCCCTAAAGCACGCATTTAATTGTATTTGTTATAGTATATCCTTGTTCTGAAAACAACACTATGCCCAAGTGTTTAAGATTTGTTTCTCTAATACTTTTCTTCCTAAAATGATGTCCCACCCCCAAGGTAACTGTAATAAAGTCAATGAAATTATACAGGTGGAAAGGACAAAACTGCAGTCTCTGGATTTCAAATAGTGGCGACATTGGTCACACCATTAAGCTTGACACAAAAACCTTTTAATTTAAATGTAATCTCCAAAAGACCAAATTACCAGCAACATGTTCTCATTAATTCCTGTAAGGGATGCTCAAGCTTTGACCCTTTATTGTTCTCCTTATCGAGAAGTGGCTGAGTCATAGTATTAATAAGCCATCACTCATTTAAGTGGTCATTCACTGCTGGGCGGGGAAAAGATAGGCTCATCCTTTTGAAGTGGGAACAGGCAAGCAAGGCTGCTGTAATAGGCTGTGATTATTTCCACTATGAATGCTCCCCCAGCTTTCAAAAATTAAAAGGAGCACTCATTTTCCTGCTTGAGTATTTCTCACACTGGCAAAAAATGAACACTTTGAAATGTAAATGATTTAATCTTTGCAAACCTCTACTTCAGAGGGAGGTACAGCTTCATTTACAAAATGAAGACATTTTAGGAAATGATTATCATTGTAAAATTGAGGCCAGCAGGGAGTCTGAGTTCAAACTCTTAGAATATCAGCAGTGTAACAAGTTTGATCTTCCTTACTGCATTGCTTGCATTTGCTTCTCTGGGTTCCAGCAGAGAGCCATTGTCAGTCTGAACTTGTTCCCACTCACTTCCTTTGGTTAAATAAAATAGTTATGCTTATTATTTGGAGTTAGCCACTCTAATAAAATTCAGGGCAAGACTGAAAATAAAGAAGGAAGTTCAAACTTATTTTGATTTATGTATACGCTATGTGCATATTCAATTTAGAATATAAAAAGGTTGACAGCATTGAAGACAACTTTTTTTGCCCAGTGCATAGTTAAGGCAAGAGCATTGGGTAGCGTTACTATGATGTCCTACCAACGTTTGGGAAGGAGACCACCCATAAGGGTGAGAGAACCTTTCATTTAAAATTTAAACATTAAGTCCTTAATCTCTCTTCTACGACTTCCAAATAGAATGACAATTATTGTTGGTGGCAGTATAGGGTTTTATGGTATCAGTCAGGCTCATTACAAATTGGTGGAGATGATAAATTTGTATCACAAAGACCAGATGGTAACAGCTACCATATGAAAACAGCCATTGACATTAACTGCAGAATCTGACCAGTAAGGACAGTTTCCCTCCACTGAGAGGCATTTCAGCTCAAAATGACGGAAAACTCTCAGAAACAAGGATCAATCTCTGTGAAACAGATTTCAGAAGTGAGGAGTTACAATATGTTGTTGGTGATATTAAAACATAAGCTCCTCATCTTTTAATCAGTGTTAGATACTAATATTCGGTGGAGTTGCTTATCTCTGTGCCATTCCTAAAAAGCTACTTCTGTTTTCCAGCCTGACACACTGAAAAGTGTAGCTTAAAATTAAAATGTAAAAATTCTGGTTTCCTTACAAAGATCCTTGCCACACCCTTAAATCTACACTAAAACCACTTCAATATAATGGATGAAACTCTACAGTTAGTCTGTGCAACATATACATCCATGTATCTACAACATATAAGAGAAAAATAGCAAAATTAAGGGGTATTCAATATCTGTCCAATCTTTTGTAAAAGGATGGGTAAGAATGAAAGGCTGCTTGTATCAATGTAGTATAATTTCAAGTAGGTCTAAACATGGGGTAGACGAACTAGCAGGATGCTTATCTAAACCAAACTTATCAAAGATTGCACTTACTGATACGAAAAGCAAAACATTGGCAGCGGTTTTTCATGTTCCCCAAAAAGAGAATAAAAACCATGTTTCTATAAACAAACCCCACAGGTTTTCAAAATGTCCAAAAACCAGGAAAATGTTAAAATATTTCAACAAATATAAAGTCTAAACAATACTCAACATGCAGCCAGTCTTATTCCTGACTGGTTTTCCTGTGTTTAAGCATGTGTTTTGTTTGCGTGCATTGAAGTGTGAGGCAGCTGTTCTCTCTGAGGTATGAAGGACTCCATTATAAGCACTGCTTTACTCTCCTTCCAAGGCAAGTTTGCACACTGGGTGATTGCCACAGGGGAGGAAGGCTCTACATCCTTCCCTTGGGGCAGGACTTCTTTCTCTTAGTGGAGCTATGTACCTGACAAGTCCTGCAGATGCAAAATGAGGGTGCGTGATCAGAAATAAATGTGAGGAAAAGTCGCACACAGTACACTGGGGGTTTAATGCACAGTCTCCAGTGTGTCTTCCTGACTCCTGGAGAGTGAGTTCTGGATGACACTGACCTACAAGATAGCTGTTCAGTAGAGACTGACCTCTTATTGTCAATATTGCTGCTTTAGCTATTTAAATGTATCTAAAAAATTTTACATTTGATGCTTATAATAAAAGCCAGATTGTGAGAGGATCTAGAGCTGGATGAACATAAAATCAAGAAAATAGATAGATAGATAGATAGATAGATAGATAGATAGATAGATAGATGAAATTATACTGCAACAGATAACCAAAAGCTATTCCAGATTCTAAAGTCCCTGGGGCAAAGACTGCTCATTCTTTTGTACAAAAACATCTACACACTGCATACTGGGTATGAGTAAGGCATCCCTCAGTCTTTCCCCACCTTCTGTCCTGCAGGAGAGGGGCCAGAGAACAGGAAGAAGGATTGGATGCAGTGAAACTTTAGTGAGCTGGAAGCAAAATCCAGGAAATTCACAAAGATTCTGATATCTGAACTTTTAAGCAGACTGTAACTTTAAGAGGTTATATAGCGATGATTATTATTAACTCTATCCCACTGCCAACAACACTTAATGTTATGGCTCCCAGTCATTTTTCTCAGTTTTCTCAGTTTCAGCACACAGCAGGGAAGTTTCTCAGAATATTGGGAGGTAAGGTTCAGATCACAGGTATGAGCACAAACACTTCATGTACCATTAAATTCAGGATGGTAGCTAACAGTGGTATTGTTGGGATTATGCTTCTTTAGCCTCACATTCTGGGCAACTAATGCAGTATTTTACACAACATTTTTGAAGAAGTTGAAATCAACTCTGTATGACAACTTCTGAATGTCATGAAGAAGGAAGCTTAGCTAGTGGCCTAGAATCTTTAGGAATTATCTGCTTTGAACTACTTAACAAATACAGTGCTTCGTCATTAACTCATTATGTCTGAAATTCCCACAAATTGCTTCCAAGTAATTGTCTTAATATTCTTTTCAGTGACAGATATTTTACACTTTAAATCTATTTTTCATGTTAGCCTAATGAACAAGAAGGCTGATGTAATCCACTGGGGGAACATATATTCTTGTTTTCATTCATGCTTTAGAGTATTGTCACAGCTCAGCACAAAGGAATAATCTGATTGTTTCTCATAAAGCAAGAACAAATCATGATTGAAGGATTTCTTCTATTTAAAGCTATGCTTTGCAAAGCCTATTGAACTTGTTAGAAGAGTCATCTCTGATACGTACACTAACTACACAAAGCTGCTGCATAGTTGCCATTCAAGAGCTAATTTAGTACCAAAAGGCCAATATTGCTGACTTGCAGATTACAAATATCACGATATATCAATTTATTCATATTTAAATCAGGCTAAAAGATCAAGAGAACTTTCAGTAGATCCATGTACATTTAAAATGAGTGTAAGTTTGAAGTACTTTTTTATGATTTAGTACAACAGGGATTTGAAAGCACTGCTGACAGAATGATGCAAAGCATTTGTCTCTGACAAAGTAATGCAAAATTTGTGAAAGTGGGTGAAAGAGCATTAGATTCTGTCACCTTGTAGGTCAGCTGGAAAACACAATATGTATTCCGGTTATGAGAAAACAGAGTGAAAGGGAAACCCCAGGTGCTGGGTGTTTCAGGCTGCGGGGTGGTGTGAGGGGAGCCTGGCTGCAGTTCGGAGCACCCCCCCATCTCTCGGTGGTCAGACTCTCAAACGAGCAGGGGCGGTTCTCATAGGTTTGACCTCTGGGCAAAGATAACTCTTTCATACCCCCTGTTCCACTTTTCCACTTTGTATCCAAGTCCTCTGCTGTAAAATGTAAAACCAGCACATAGAACGTACTGCTTTGGAGGTCTGCCACTTGCATTCAGGCAACCATTTGTACTTTTGCAGGCGTAATCAATCTCCTGTTGCTATCAGCAGGGGAGTGGAGCTTTGCTGCTTTATGGCTTAAAAGTAGTTTTGTGCAAATTCTACTGCCCTCCCCCCTTCCTTTAGCTCCACTACTCACAGGATTTCCAGGGACATGGGCTAGAGCCGAGAAAAGAAGCTTGTTTGATTTAAGCACAGAGGGTTTTTTTGTGTGTGTGTTTATATTTTCTCTGCATCTATTAAGGGGTGAGGGGGAGAGACTTCATTTATATGTTAATATTAGCCGGCACCCTGACTAAACTGACAGAACTATTTCATGGGAAGCTGACAAATTTTGTCAGCTAGGCTATCTTTCCACATCTCAATAGTGGCAATAATCTTGATTAGCAAAACAATTGGGGGCCAAAGAAGTCCTGCTGCTCCAAAGACCCTCTTCTCAGGTTACAGTTTGCTAATGCGATGAATCCAGAGAGCCCTTCAAGCTTGAAAAAATTCCCCAAAGCAGCTGAATTTAGGCAAATGAAGGGAACCATTTTGGAAGCTGGACAAAAGGGGTTAATTTGATCGACCATGTCTCCATCGTCTTATAACAATCATTTACCTAACAAGCATAGAGAGAGTCATTCCATGGAAACTGGTGAAGTTAACAGAGGAAGTTTGAATAGAATATCTGTTTATCCCAGATGTGTGGGAATCTTAGCCAAAAAACAACATATAATTGCCGCCTGCAGTATTGATTCTTACACAGAAAGAGCGGCAGAACTAAAGGGCTCTAAACATGTTACGGAAGCCTTGTCTATGGAGCAGTACAAGCTTCCTTTTTTTTTTTAATTAGCTTCTTGTATTGCTGATAAAATAATCAGAAATCAAGTGTTTCAGGGAAATTGAATTAACTAAAAAGGTTTGTGCAGTCCTGTTTTCGGTGCAGTTTATAGCACCTATGTCTGTTTGCAAACGTAAGTTATTTTGTAATATTTTTGAAGGTATATTGATTCATTTTCATTATGTTTATCATATTATTATATAACGATATATATTGTGAACGATATCTATGTACCTCAAATCTGGTGTATTTATTCTAGTGGAATTATACTGCATTTGCCTTAAAACCAGAACAAAATGGTTACTAGAATTATAAGCAGATAGAAATTTAACTTGGCCCAGGTCAGTATAGAATACCTAATCACAATAGACATCTTGGGTTGGCACCCTATCCCACACTTATTTAAGCATGTAATTAATTTATAAATCTGTCATAATTTGATCTAGAAGAGCTATTATTCATAAGATACTTTCTATTTAATCATCTGTTTGATGGCTGATGCAATTTGCAGACTTGCATTGAAACATTTACAAAAAAAAGTACTAAAACATATCTTTTCACATGGTCTTTTCCTATTTTTGGAGTAATTTCTTTAGTTTTGTTGCTGAAATAAAAATTACCTTTTGTACCATGTTTTGTAACACTGAGGGATATGACCTAGTCTGCACACGCTGGCGAATATTAGCTTAAGTACACATTTTGCCAGACATCAAATACTAGGTTCTTAAAGACTGCTGAACTGACCTGTCTTTGATAGGTTTCAGAACTAGACCTTAGTTTTACATTATGCAAGTATGAAAGCTGGACCACTCTTCACAGAGAATGAGAGGAAGGGAAACTGGCATTTTTGTTTCTTGTTCTTTTGTACAAGAACTTTCTGTGGTATTATACGTGCCGTGTAACACGAATCCACTCTTTAGAAGATTCTAGTTATGACCATGAGGCTTTTGCTACATTCATCATACTCCCTTTACACTTCAAAATATTTTCTTGGTAACTTAGAATTTTTGATGAAAGTCTTCAACTTAATTATCTTCAATGTGAGCAAGTACTTTCACTTCAGTTTCACTCATATTTGTGATAGAATGTTGATGGGAACATGTTTTTGAAATTTATTGCTTACACACTTAAGATAAATACATGCACAGAAAGATGTATCCAAACAGATTTGGTCCATAGCTGGCACACCCTTCCACACTGGTAGCCGTCAGGAAAAAGAGTATAGAGAACCTCCACCATTTACACTAGCACAGATGAATGTTCATTGATGTTTAGCTTGTAGTCTGAACTGTAGCATCAGAAGTTCCTCCCTTCTCTTGAAATCAATGGAGTGCCTTTAAAGATTAAGTAACACCAATTACTCAGAAATACTCTGATAGCAGTTGAAATTTTGCCCGAGTTAAAAGGTTTACCAATAATGTGACACACTTGCAAACAAATGAGCCAGACTTAGAAGAGTTTTCTCCCCCATCCCCCTTCCCAACATTTGTTCAAAAACTCTGCACACAGCTTCCATTTTTCAGCATTCTGTGCTTCCAGATGTTCATAACTGCATTAATTTTTTAAGAAGTTGAGTTGCTCTGTTTTATACCATCTGTCACACAGTACCATAGTGAAAAAGAAAAGGAAAACACATTATGTGACTGACATCAAACTGTTACATGCTCATTAAGAATCATATGTTTTTTATCATATAGATCTCCACCTCTTCACAAATATCCATCTTCTAACTCTTGCAGGGAAGGCT
This sequence comes from Merops nubicus, assembly GCF_000691845.1. Lineage (NCBI taxonomy): Eukaryota > Metazoa > Chordata > Aves > Coraciiformes > Meropidae > Merops > Merops nubicus. The sequence goes on from NW_008600685.1 coordinate 27,341, forward strand.
GCTTTTAACAATGGCACACGTCATGGTGACAGTAGCTGCAGAGAAGCTATGCAGCCCTTATGTCATGAGGCTGACAAACTCAGTCTCCCTGTGGAGAGTAAAAAATTTCTTACTTTCATTTTTTCAGCCTTTCAGAACAGCAGCCATCTAAATCTGAATCTTTAACCCAAACAAAAGCTTCCTTATGGCACCACACTTTTAAGTTTAATATGTTACAAATTTTCAAATAAGTCCTAAGCTTGAAATCTTTTGTAGAGCTGGAGTGGGCTGAAACTGGGATCCTGAGTATGCACAACTTAGACTCTAGCAATGACCCAGTAAGGCTTGGAAGGTCTCCCCGGAAGAAGGATTTACTCCCCCCACCCTGCCCCCAGGCAGTGTCACACAAGTCCAGCAAAAGGCCATGTGCTCTGACCATGCTGGAGTGCCCTCTGAGGGATCTTGGTGGCGGTCAAGATGGAGACAGCCTAGAGGTGACAGTGCCTGAAGGTTAATTTCTTTACCGATTACTCGTGATATAGGACATTTGCTTACAAATTTTGGTTTGTACTTACAAAACGAGTTCAGATAGTGACTGGTCATAGTTCATTTCAAACTGGAATAGTTCAAGTGACAGTACACATTCTCTGCTTAATGTACTGCTACTGAGAGAGACAGATGGCATTTCATTTGGGGTTTTGTTTAAGCAAGATGTCCAAGGCATCTGTCTGTGAAAACATCGAACTAGCATAGGTACTAATACTGCTTTGTGTTAATTTTATGCCCTTCTGACAAGATTCCAGAAAGACCATAAGTGAAGAAGAAACTCACATTAAACACTGACATAAATGCTTGGCACAATTTTAAGGAAAATAGCTTTGGTCTCGTTCCAAATATCGTCAGCAGGATGAACGCAGGGGACAACATTTAGTTATAGATTAATAATCCAAAGTACAAATAGTTCTGAACAAATAAGAAAAACATAACCCACAATATTAAGCAAACCAGAGGACAAAGATCACTCCAGTTCCTCAGAGCTATATTATTTTTAAGTGATGACACAAACCATAGAGAAGTCATTGAACTCTGTGATGTCAATATCAAGGTGAATCAGCCTGAATCATACATGCCACAGATTTATGAAATGTAAAAGCCAAGTAAAGCCTGTGGACTTTAAATGAACAGCAGCAAACTCACTGAACCAGAAAGACGGAATTTTCCCAAAAGTTTTCAATTAAACTCCTTGAAGTCCAAGACTTGAATGCCAAGTTATAGATCAAATAATCAAGAAAATTTCACAGGAAAGCAAATCAACTATAAAATTCTGTTATTCTTCTGTTACTGTAATATGTTAATACTACCAGAACCAACATCCTCTGCTTGTAAGGCTTCACCTAAAATAAGTAACTAATTGTCCACTTATCTATGGCTAAATGAAGAAAACAAAAGAAAGGATTTCTTCCACCAGGAAGATATAAATACACTTCTCTAGAGAGACACATTTCGAACTACCGTATAAACCACAACTCACCTCACACAGTTTGATTTTGCACCGTGTTTTTCAACTGCTCATCCTGTAGCTTGTGCACCAAAGAATTATCCTGAGAGAGTTAAATATAGCAGAGGCTCTGAGAACACTACATAAAACCTGCTCCCCCACTCTTCAGTGAAGAATTAAAGATAAATATGTGTTTCTATAAAAAGAATTGAATTCTGCCATAAATTTTACATTTATTCTTGGACAATAATTTTGTTATATCACTGTTCTGGGGCATAAATGATTTTCTGTCATCCGTTGATAACACCAGAATTGTCGTCTGTCTATCATTGTAATAAAAGTATTTTGTCAGAAAAGGTTGTTAGGTATCACAACGTGAATGCCAAGGCTATCAAGTTAACTATTTTCTATCCACCCCAGACAATCTGAAGACTGTGTTTCTCCTCTAAAAATTAAAACATACAGCATTGTAGATCTCGGGTCATTGGCACATGAAGGCATTCTCACTATACCAGTAATTACTTATAAGTAATGCTTCCTGCAAATTTACCTGTTCCCATTCCAACATGGATCTTTTCAAAATAATCCTTACTTCACGATCAGAACAAAAAAAAACCAACCAACACCATGTTAAGATTGATACACGTATGTCAAAGAACCAAAGAATATTGTGTTATGGATATAAAGATACTTTTATTACTATTGTGGCTTATGTCATATCTTTTCTCAGATCTGTTACCTAATAATATTTTATGTTGGTGAAGTGTCACAGAAATGGCTATAACCCCTAGTGAAATATAAACTCTGAACTTGCACAATTGTGCATCTTTAACAGAAACAACTTTACCATGTTTCCAGTTTTTTTTTTTTATAAATGTATCCATTTTTTTACCATATAAATAGAAATACAGAAAATAAAGATATTCCATACGCTTACATTTTGATATTAGCTGCATAAGTGGATATTTATGAATAAAACATCACAGAGAAATTTAAAAAAAAAAGAGAATTTGGTATGCTTTGAATTTACAATTTACACCTGAAGGTTTCCTTACTAGTCTGAGGTTTAGTAACAATTGTGTCATAACTGAAAATTCCTCTTGTCCTGTCAGCTTTAGGCCTCCTTAAGCTGCTGATTTTTTCATACCGTGTAACACACAAAGCAGAAATATTTTTTTAAAAAAATTAAATTTCTTCGAATTCTTGATGAAATATGAATCAAAGTTTGGTCTTCAAGGTGAACCATTCATTGAACATAAACAAAACAAATCAAGAACGCATCAGCAAATGTTGTAAAAATAAAAGCTTGCACAAGCCTTTTATTTAATATTAACTTCATTATGTTTTTATGTGAATTCTTAGAAGTTAGTTATCCCAGCTTAAAGTTAATATTTCCTCAGAAAAAATTGTGTCATGTGATTATTCTTCATGTAGTTAGAGAGCTTTATTCATGTTAATGGTTAAACTACTTCACAAATGACATTAAAATAGAGAGGAATGCAGAGAAATGATGTTGATTCTGTTCTGCCTTTGAATTACTCTGACATATGATATGGACCAAAGTTTATAGTAGGAAGACTGCAGAAAATACATTCAGATGAGCATATGCTGCTTTTATGGAACTACACATGATATAGAAGAGAAACTCAAAGATAACATATTTACTGTCCTTAGATCTCAGGACAATCTGTAGGCCAGCCTAGCTCCTACTTGGCAATTAGAGCAGTTCTGTAAAGAACTCCTCTTTCTTTTTCTGTTGCTTACTTTCTTTTTAATAAATCAACCAAAACATTGAAACAATTTGCAAGCTGCATCTGTTTATAAAGAGGAAAAGGGGTCATACTTTTGATAGTTTTTGTGGTTTTCACTAACAACTGAGGGGGGTTTTGAGGGAGATAGTGAGAAGGAAAAAAGAAAAAAGAGCTCACCAGTATGACAAGTGTTAAAATAATAGTTTGTACTCTGAACATACCACCTATGAATAGTACCTATCTCCTTCATGCATATTTTACATCCATGTTAAATTACAAAAGCCTTTTGCACATGGAGGATTTCTCTCTCACCAGAACAAACAGAAAGTCAAGTAAAGTCTATTGCAGCTCTGGGAGGAGTTCCCCCATCCATCTGAAAAAGGACAGCTTAAATCTGAGTGCATTAGCAGGGAGACTTGAACAGACAGAAGTCAGTAGCTACCTTTCACAATTGACCCGCAGTAGCAAACTTGCCATTTGGATAGGAGAGTTTTTCCCTTTCTTTATTCTCTGAAGGAGATGCGGTTTAAAACTTTGGAAGGCACATACAGAAAATCACACGGCATAAGCCCCCACCCTGTATCTCTGTGAATACCCACGCTTGCAGGAATCATTGACAGTCATAGTTACTAACAAAATAGTTAATGGGTTTATTTTTTCCCCAACCATGCACACAACAAAAAATGGCTTGCCTGTAACTCTGACAGAGACACTGCATCTGTAAGATCCACAGAGACTGCAGGAGATACTGTAGGGCTCAGGTTAAACAAAGCACTTAGCATTAGGAAGCACATGAGACACCTAACATCACAGCCTCCTGCTTCAGGAAACCATATTCTAAGTTTACAGTGAAAAGAAAAATATGGAAGAAATGGTGAAAACTTCAAAAGGATAGATACTAAAAGCCAGTATAACAAGAAAATGGCTCACTGCTGTATCATTCATGCATTAGCATACCAAGTTTCACGCAGATGATTAAACTGCAAGGCAACATCCAGCAGTCACAAAAACTTCATAAGTAAGGTAGCTCCTAGATTCAACCAAGCCAGTGAGACTATTCAGCTTTATAAACCAGACTGTATGCTTTAGGGAAACGTCACAGCTAATTATATAAGAAACAGGACAGCTGAAGATCCAAATCAAAAAAGAAATCTGCAGCCACAAAAAATTCTGGTCCCAGATAAATACAGTATAGGTAAGACAACTGTGTCCTTACTATTCAAAGGCTTGGGCTGCATCAAGAGAAGTGTGGCCAGCAGGGCGAGGGAGGTGATTCTCCCCCTCTACTCTGCTCTGGTGAGACCCCACCTGGAGTACTGCATCCAGTTCTGGAGCCCCCATTACAAGAGGGACATGGACCTGCTGGAGTGTGTCCAGAGAAGGGCCACGAGAATGATCCAAGGGCTGGAGCAGCTCTCCTACGAGGACAGACTGAGAGAGTTGAGGCTGTTCAGTCTGGAGAAGAGAAGGCTCCGAGGCGACCTTATTGTGGCCTTCCAGTATCTTAGGGGGGCCTACAAGAAAGCTGGGGAGGGACTTTTTAGGATATCGAGTAACAACAGGACTGGGGGGAAATGAGGCAAAGCTGGAAGTGGGCAGATTCAGGCTGGACATGAGGAAGAAGTTCTTCACCATGAGAGTGGTGAGACCCTGGAATGGGTTGCCCAGGGATGTGGTTGAGGCCCCATCCCTGGGGGTCTTTAAGGCCAGGCTGGATGAGGCTCTGGGCAGCCTGATCTAGTGGGAGGTGTCCCTGCTCATGGCAGAGGGATTGGAACTGGGGGATCCTTGTGGTCCCTTCCAACCCTGACAGATTCTGATCTGTTTTAGCAGAGGACTTTAGAGCCCTAATGGCTCAATGGTTGGACTTGATGATCTTGAAGGTCCCTTCCAACCTAAAGGATTCTATGATTCTATTGCTCCAAGTTAAAACAAAAAACATCTCAAAAGACAGTGTCACTTTGTATCATAAAATTCACATTCAAGTTTTCCACAACTTATCTGAAGATAAAAGTCCTGGAGGGCTGCTATATTGTCTTTTCCCATATCTTATCCCCTCAACCTCCATCCGTTAATAACGAGCTACGTAATCTACATGTCATGTGATATAGTCATCAAAAAGTGATGTACCTGCACATAACACATACAAAACAATGTGAGAAGATACTTTTAAAAAGAAGAGAGAACCTTAAACATTAATAAGTAGCAAATCTGTCAAATCAAAGCATTTTCCTCCTTTTTTTATAATAGCCTTTCATTCTTTTTATGATTTGTCTTTGAAAGCTCTTAAGCTCTTCCTGTGGATGACAGTTGATATTGTTCTTCCATCGTGCTGCAGACAGCATAAGGGAGGGAGGGAAAAGAAAAAAAACCCTATTGTACAGCTGTTCGTCTCTGAAACATGATTTTTTTAATTAATATATACAACTGAGAAGAGAAAGGTACGTTATAATGAAGTGCAATTAAGAGGTGTTTGTTCCTGTCCCACACATAAGATGACTATAATTTCGTTGGCTGTTTAGGCGTCAACCATTATCATTACATTTCACACATCTTTTCTACTTTTTTTGCACTTCTGATTTTGTTTATTTTCAATTAAAACTTCAAATAAACATGCATACAGAAAATCTGATATTCAGGTAACATCATCTTTTAATTATATTGTGCAGTGATCATTAAACCTAATGCTTATGCAAACCTATTTAGATTTAATTTCATAGGCATGAATGGATCTGTCCATTTTGCATTAGATTTAAATTCATGCAAGGGAGAACAGAATATGCATTTACCCAGTTTAATAATATTTCAGTGGCTACATGCAATATAGAGTAATTTCAATATTTTTTAATCTATTTTTTATTTTTAAATTCCCCACATTCGTATCACAGCATAGTTTTGTATTTCAAATTTTGTGCTAGTATTACTTGTGTTATTGTGAGACTAGTGTCTATCCCCTCTAATCTCACATGCACCCACACAACAAGTAATCACTGCCTGGGAGACCTTACAAAGTGAAGATACTAGAAGGACAAACCATGAAAAGACAGACAGATTCTGACTGATGTGATGCTGACATATTTGTTAGACCTTAAATGCAACTCCACTGAGATGCTTCCTTAACATTTCTATTGTGGCTGAAGTTGGAGCTAGACTAGCAAAAGTCACAGTAGATCGAAGCTGGGAGTCCAGGCTCCCCTGATGCAGAAAACACCCCAGCAATGACTGGGGAAGTTCAGAATTAAAGCTGGACCTGTGTTTCAAGCTGAACTGTCAATAACGTCATCAGGGATTTAAAAAGATACTGTCTTTCCAGTTCAAGTTTGCAAAACCTTTATAAACTAAGCCCGGAAGGTGCTACAAAGGACCAGTTGCTGACAAAAGGATGCAGACAGAGAAAATGAAAATTATGGCCTAATTAAACCCCATTGAAATATATGGAAAGATTAACATTGAGCACAGTGGGCTTCCGTGTGGAGGCAATTTACCTCAGTAGGAAGCAGATGTCACCTTATCTTCAAATAAGAAAAGCATTTTCTTTTTCAGGTACCTCCACTGCTGAACATATTATTTGCCACAAGATTACTTGATAATTTTTTTCCCAGTTTTGCTCATGTATTATTATGTCTGTGGAAAATTTTGACAGTAATTTTAATTGTCTTTGTGCCCTTGTGCAACTCAATTGTTGGAGTAGATACTTTCTTTCCATTGTTTTGTTTATTATTGTTTCTACAGAGTACTTCCTGAGAAAACTGGTTCAGTTTTAGTTCCAATCTATGTAAGACATCATTGTGGTGGCTACTGATGTGTTTTGGTTGTGTCTGTAATTCTAAAAAGATCTAAAGATAGAATTTAATTAAATTTTCCATATTGGAAAAATACATGTTGTCATTTCAGTCTTTTAGGTTACCTGCTTATCTTCACATTTGTGGTCTGTCTATCTCTCAATACACTGTTCCAAGAAGAATCTCACATTATTTGATTAAAAGAGAGTTGATATAAATTATGAGATTAACTTTTATACCTTAAAATCTTCAGGAAACTTCAGCCACATTATCATCCATTTGCTCTCTGTATTAAGTGCATTGACTTCTAATTGATATTTTTCCTGACTTTTAATAGTGCTTTGTTCAACTGTTCATTTAAATGGATGGAAAAGGCTTTTCTACTAGTCTGAAATATTTCTTGAAACTATGCAATAGAATATAATATCAGGTTAACATTATCTGCTGTTGATAAGCTATTTTGTATTGTTTCCCCTTCATCTTCTGTTTTATATTAGAAGTAGTCATAAAAATTTGTATTGCAAAAGCCAACAATTCAACCAGTTCTATTCCAGCAGTTAAAAAAACTTGTTTGCCAAAGCACAGATCTTATCCCAGCTGCTGTTTGGTAAGTTGTGTTAGAGTGACCATACAGATTTCTCACTCGTATGATGAAAGACAGACTTGGTGGTATTTGTACTTTATTCACTGATTAGAAGCAAGGAGCCAGCCAGAGCCACATCTTTCAAGAGCCATAGAAGATTAAAAGTTATATTTTAAATGTGAGAATACAGCACCAAGTTGAAAAAGTTTCCAGTCTTGCTGATTTTATCCTCTGGGCTGCACAAAAGTCATAAAAAGACGACAAAAAACTTACTCAGTCTCCTTTCTAGACTTCCTAACCCCCTTATTAACTCTTCCTTTCTTCTCCTTTTCCATTTTATTGGGAGTCATCTATAAAACATCCAGAAGTTGTTGAAAGGAAAAAACTGAAACTGCATAAGATAAACAGCAGCTGCCCAGTGAAGCTGCATGCAGCCTGTACACAAAACTTCAATTACCAGCCTTACTGAGTTCAAAGGGATTATTTCTGTGAATAAATGTTCTAGTCTTCTAGTGTGGACACAGTCCTGGTCTAAATGGAGCAGTGAAAGGGGCTTTGCTCCTCATCTCTCTCACCCTCTTTAGTACATTTCTCTTTGAATTTTCATGTGCTGCTTACTGGATTATTTCCCTACTTCTCAACAAATCATACTCACTTTTATGACAGTATGGAGCAGATCTGTATTATACTATTAATCAGCCTTATAATGTCTTACCATTTGTCCTGTAATGACAGAAAACACTCACTGGAAATTCAACATTTTAGAACGATAAGTAGTGTAAATAATCTACTTCCAATGAAATTCATACCTTGAAGCATTCCAATATTATAAATCATATTATTCTAAAGAAGAGATTTCACAGCACATCTTTACTCCTCCTCCTTCCAATGTAGTCTTTAAAATCAGGCACAACGTACAGTTCAAGTTTGCTTTGCTTAGGCTCTAAACACTCCCTGTAGCACAGCAGGAGACTCCTTGAAAGCTGTTGAGATTGGTGGGTGGATTGAGAAGGCATGAGAACACAATTATACCCCATTTCAGTGATATGCCTGGAGCTGTAGTGACTCCAGACAAAGAAGCTGAAGTGTATGGAGGCCGCTATGTCTTCAAGACAGACCTAAAAATACCTGTCGGAGATGCAGGTTTGAAGCTATTACCAAGAGCAATTCAGCGGGTTTTCCTGCTGGGAGCCAAAGATTCTACTGAATCATTTACAACAGGCTGCCTCGAGTATCTGCTTATCAGAGAAAGTGAAGCAAAAAGCTTTTCTTCTTCAGGTAATGCAAGCCTCTATTCTTCTCTTTACTCACAGGTAGTTACAAAAGGGTTTCTTTCAAACTTTTTTTCAAGCAGAGCTTGCTCACGCTCTTTTTGATGACCATATTCTGCCTCCTCCACACTCTGCCAGTGTTTCTGAAGTGCACTGAGGGAAATTCATCAGTATGTAGAGCAGATCTGAAACTGTGGAAGACATGTTTGGAAGCAGGCAGGATCTGACACATTCACCATACTCATCATGTAAACTCAAAACAGCTAAACTTTGCCACATGCAGAATGCTAGGAAAAGCCTTTCATACTAGCACATCAGCCATTTTGGAAGAGAATATTCATGAGATAGTCGCTCTGAAAGAAATTTTACTTTTATGCCTTGGGAGTCATTTGGACTCTTCTGAAACTAAGCACTGTTGAGATCAGGTCAACTAATCAAGTTGAACAGCAACTTTATGAGATGCACATGTCACTCATTTCCAACTTTGGCTAAAGAAGTAGGTACAAAATTAGTCTTGTGTATAAAACAACTGAGTCAAAACAGCAATTTTAACAACAGAGAGAGACAACTTAATGGGAAATAGGAGAAAAGCCAGGAGTTCTGGCAATCAGGAAGCGTTAGGATGGCCGCTGGGACAGAACACTATGAGAGGACAGCTACAGTTAACGACGTGACGGAGTGCCGAGACAAGCTGTGCGGTCTCTGTCCCTGGATTATAGGACTGGATAGACACCCACCCAGGAGCAGCTGGCAGTGGATCCAAGCAGAGGAATGGCATCGGTGACATCTCACAGTTTCTTTCAGATATGTGATTCTCCTATCTCAGAGACCTGGAGCTAATGTGGAGATTTGGACTGATTAATACAGATCTATCGTATTTTTAAGGGGAAGCTGCCTGACAGAAATGGGAAGTCACTGTTAAGCTCTATCCTACCTACAACAGATTTTGATGAAATTATCAATCTGATCTACACATTCATAGCTTAATTTACCATTAATATACATTAGCAACTTGAACTGGGATCTGATTTCCACACACTCACTTAAAAGTAAAAGATACTCCTTGCATTTAGAGATAATTCTCTGTGTAAGATGTAGTTTGATTCCTAAATCATGATAACAAGTTTCCTTCCAATTTTCTCTTTGAATTGAAGGTCAATATAAGTCAAATTATAGAACAAAGTGTAACCATGTCTCACAGATGTTGCCTTTATTTTCTGAAACATGTATAACTTTTCTATGAGCTATCTTAAAGCATAAAGCCATGCAGTAACTCCAAGAAGAATAAGTAAAGTGAGACCCTTTTCACTCAAATATTTAGTTTTTAAAGCAGGCCCCCAACACTTTTCTACTGCAACTGCACGTCTCTGTAGGCCAGTAAGTTGACCAATGGGGCCAGAGCTCATACAGACAATTTGTTTGCAGCTCTTCAATTTAAAGGTATTTTCTTGTGACAAATACTCACATCAAATTTGCTCTCTTCCTGCGTTACCAACACCTGCTATAGCAGAGTACCCTTCAGGTTTCCAAAAATGTGGATATTCAATAAGCTTCACAAACTTCCTGTGAGGTAAGTACCAATTTATTATCTCCCTATGAAGAGGAAGAAAATGTTTACATTGTGGAAAAGTTGGATGCAAAGTTTTCCTTTGAAATCTGTACCCCAGACCTGTGACTTAGGTATTTGTGGTTTGAAAAACTTATAACTTCAGTGTTTTTACCATCTGTTTATTTAGACTGAAAGCTTTTCAGTACTCATTAGGAGCACATCGCTCATCATATGCTCTCATTTGCTCTGAAAATTAGATGCTTTTTATTTATTTATAAAAGCTTTATTGCTGAGATGTTTCTAATATTTTCACCTAATCTGTACAAGAAAAGCAAAGCACACAAATTCTGCATCTATTCAAGCAAATGATAGGGTTTTTAACTTCAATGAAAGAATATCGCTTGCATATATTTTGAGCAATAATGTTTTCACAACTTGGTTTCGGCACCATGCACTACCATGAATATTTTCACAAATGGTTTTGTCTATCAACTTGCTCTCTGATTTTACTTTTAAGTGAAAATATCCAGTTAGCTAAAGTAATGGGTATATGAAATTACAGGGTAACGGGTTTTGTTGACATAAGTATTTTTTTTCCAAAATTCAGTGAATCTAGGATTGCTTGATAGCAAAGAAAAAAACTACTGAGAGTTTATAACATTCTAGAATTTGACCCTAATGATGGAAACAGAGAAATGCTGCTGAAGTCAGATTTCCACAGTGAAACCCCATTTTCCAGTGTCCCTTAAGGATAGGGGTAGTATAAACTTAATTATTTTCAAATCCTTTTATTAGCAGCAAGACAAACATTAAGAAATACTCAGAATAAGAGAGATACAGACACCAGAAAAATAGGACTATAGATGTTGATGTCAGCTTTGACAGCTACATTGCTGACTGGCATATGCATGTTGACAGCTAAAGAAGAAGGGCTAAAGTAGGAGGAGAAAAATATTCCACTTCACCTTAATTGATGCAAATTACTAAGACATAAGTAAACTATAACATGAGCTATGAAGCAGGAACTCCAGATGCATACAAATTATGGTACTTGTCAATTTTTATACTAAATATATACTAGTAAGTGATCAAAGTTATTCTCTCTACCTGTAAGTATTTTTAAATCATTCTAATGACAAATACCGCATATACCATGACAAAAATGGAAGATCTGAGATGGTTCATACACTGAAACAGAAATACATACAGGAGCATGTCAATACATGCAGTGAGCTGAAAACTCCATACCCTAAAATGTGGTTGGGAAATATACTCTAGGATAGCTATTTTGCTGTTCTTCAGGGAGCAACATACAATTCCTAGACTTATCCCCCTATTCCTCATTATCCCTTTTTTATAAACAAATGTCCTAATTCAATATTTTGTGAAAAAGAAATCAAGAGAAAATATATTTTTTCCCCCATGCACATTAGTCTCTCTTATTTTGTTTTGCTGTGTGCTGCTTGCTACACTTTTCTGGCTAAGGTGAGTGCTTGGAGATCTTGCAGAACTTTGGCAAAAATATGAACGTTTCTGGAAGATTTTTCTGAAAGCACTGCCAGACTTGTTCAGCAGTTATCATATTTGTGATGATAAATGAGTATATAATTTCCAAGTGGATCTACATTGAAGTCTCTTCAAAATACCTTATTTATACAGTATGATCACCAAAGTAAATAAAGATCAAGCTTTCCAAATCATTAGTTTTATTCCACCCTTGATTCAATTAACAATTTCTAACAAATTTTAGATTCTCTTAGCTGCAGCTGTCCTGCTTGACACTTAAAAAAAAAAAAAATCAGAAATAAAATTCAGGGATTGTGTCAATTTCCTCAACTATCCAAGTTAAAAAATGTTTCTTCCCCAGCAAACTAAAAAAAAAAACACAAACCACAAACATCTCTGGCACAAAGCTAAAAGTCTTCTTTGGAGCATTTTAGTTGCTTGTTAAAAGTAAAGGTTTCTACAAGTTGGAAATAAGAGGTGAGATACTTGATGAGAGAAAGAGAAGCAGTCTCATAAAGTCAAAGAACCCTGTATGTACCACAACAGCAGCTATCCACTTCAATATGGAAAAAAAAAATGACAGTATTAAAACCCATTCTCATGCATTTTGTCACACCCAGGTAAAATTCATTAGAATTCTTGAATACACCAGAGAATTTACTCAAGATTTTGACATCTCAACATAGTTTTTGCACTTGAATGTGTTTACCAATTTCAGCCTGAACTCATCGTTACATTTTGGTGCCAAGAATCACAGTGCTCATTGAGTTAATATTTGCCAGGAAAAAACCCACCAGCCAAAACAACAAAGAAATGTCACCCAGTTACTCTTAAAGGATGCTGAGTAAAGCCCCTCAGATTGTGTATTTTACTGATTCATCATGGAGGAAAAAAAAATATTTGAAATAAACTACAGAATTTTTCTGTCATCCACAGAATCATCTTCAAACCTGCTGTTGATTCAGGTGTCTCCAAAGCAGCTGATCTGTTACGTACCCACAGGTGAACTATCTGCCTGTGGACAGCAAGCCCCTGGGAACACACGCTTCACTTCACAGGACAGGCTTTACCTCCAGCCCCTTCCTGATCCTGAGCCGCTCCAACACAGGGAGTGTTCAGAAACATCGGGATAGAGACAGGGCCAGAGATGCCATCACTCCTAGCTCCCTTCTCCTCTGGACTCTGCAGTTGGAGGTGTGACTAGGCTGGCTGGGTGCACTCTGTTGCTTTCTTTCCAAAAAGAGAAAAGAGAAAAAGAGAAAAGTGAAAGAGGAGGGACTCTGAGTTAGGATAGGAGTTGACTCCAGTCACTGAGACAACTTGCTTAGACCATAGCCCACACTCTTGAGAACTGAATGATAAAGTAAACTGCCAATCAGATTGAATAGTCCCAACTGGCCGAGAGCTCTCTTATTTCTAGGTGGTCTAAACAATCCCTAAGCCTTGCAATATGCTGCTGGAATTGCAGTCCTGCAGTCTGTCCTCTGTTTCTCTATCGACAGTCAGAGGCCTTTGAGCTGAAAGCTGTTTATGTGAAGAGCTGGACCTTACTCGAATCTGAATCTAATATCCCAAAGTCTGTGAATAAGAAAACTAAGGATTATTATTTAAATTTTTGAAATATGGGACACACACACAAAAAGATCATTCAGGTGTGTAAATGCCATCAGTCAGAAGGAAGCCTGTTTCATGGTGCTCCAATTTGGAAGGTCTAATATTCATGAACGAAACATATTTCAGTCCTCAAATCTGTGTACAATTTACAATGAAATGTTGATTCATAATTCTTCTCAAGATTTTAATGCAGGAATTATGTGTATATTTTAAGATAACGATACAGGACACTTCATAAACACTGTCTTTGATGCAAAAGATCAGACAACTGTTACTGGCTTTTATTAGCAGAGGAGGAAAGTGAGGCTTGGCGTCAGCAGGCAGACCATTGTATGTGTAATATCTGTGACTTAGGTTTACTCTGAGTTGGCTCCTTTGGAAATTCCCCAGGCTCTATGAAATTTAGAGTTGGGGCTGATAAAACCACTGAAAAATAAAAAAGCATCCAAAAAAGCATTTTATAAATGCAACATATTTTATAAAAAGCAATTTCAAATCTGCTCCAGGTAGACACATAAAATCTTATGAATAAGTTCAAAGCATGCTTAGAAAACTTTTATGCGCTCCCTCAAAGTAAAAAAAAAAGAATGCATATGCATGGTTTGGAGAATCTTTGATATAGGTATGTATGTGCATATAACAGTCTGAATTAAATCGTTTCTTCTGTATGAATATGTAAACGTCAGCTTTTGCTAATAAATAACTTTTATTTTTGCTCTGACAAACAGATGCTCCAGCAACAGGATAGATACCTTTATTAAACACTTTCTACTTGATTCATGGTGCAGTTCATTTTCTGGGAAGTTCCATATGTAACAAGCCAATATAGGGCACTCACCTATTAGCAAACTTGATGGAACCATCCCTGTGTATGAAGGGAATAAGCTGCCTGGAGTAGGGGTTTGGGGCAGTGGTAGCCACAGAAAAAGCCATGCTTGTGTAAGTTCTGATTCATCAGACCTCCCAGAAAACAATGTTTTATGAGAACTTTATATACTAAATGTAGATGTGAGTCCTCATTGTGGAATCTCAAAGCAGCAGCAATGCAAGGGTTGCTGTGTATCTCTTCTCTCTGGCTCAAGCTCATCAGCGAAACCCTTATACCTCTAGAGGCATCTGAGGATTAATAACAAGCTGTTGGTAGCATCCAGTATAGTTTTTGACATAATATGTTCTCTTTCATTATTCTAATACTACATACAACATTGAAATATATTAGTACTAGTTGATGAAAAAATACTTCATTATCATCCTGCTCAGTATCTATCAAGAACAGACATCTTTCATAAGCCTTTTAAATTCCTTAATAGGAGGGAGGGGAAGGGGGCATTGACATGCTAACTCAAGACTTTCACTATAAAAGGATCAGATTCTGTGTATTCCCATAGAATATATTTTTTTTTAAAATCATGGTTATAGAAAACTCTTACATTTATGGCTTAATCCACCTATTTTTTACAGAACAGTATTTTCAGAATCCATTTAAGGTATGCTGCTAAAGTTGCCAAATTATTTTATAAATTTACAAAATTTAAAATTTTACTTTACTGACTCTAGCTATTAAAATGTGGAACTAGCATCAGCATTCTACAGTTCAACCAAGGCAGTAACAGTGCTATTTGAGGCAAGGACTCCTCTCCTAACTAGACTCCTAACCACAAAATTCACAAACCAGTTTGTGGAGCTGACTGAGAGTGGTGTGACTCCTAAGTACATCAGTAACCACAAGTTCATCAAAACGAGCGTCATTCCAATATTTCAATGCCTGCCACTCCCTTACCAGGTTTAACTGAAGTACCTGGATTTTACCTGTAAAACCTGTGGATATAAAGTTGAATTCTGTCTGGAAAACTGGCAAAGTAATCATTTCTGGAATGAATTACCAAGACTCATTTTAAGGTGTACCAGAAAGAGCAGAGTCTTAGATAAATCTGTATTTTAATCATTCCACGAAAAATTCTTTCCATGCTTCATAACAGAAATAGACTTCTGCTTAAGGTACATGACTGATAAGGAGGAAAACTGCATTCTCTTCTCTGCTTTGTCCTAGAACTCATGTATAATGTTGTAAAAATCTGTGATTCAGGCCATAAATTCATTACTGTTTTTCTGGCAAGAAGCAATGGCTTAAGGACTTCTCACCACTGAGTTCAATACCTTCATTATGGTCACAGTTTTTTTTCTGAGATTCACCTAGCAAATTTGATTTGGGTTAGAAATGATGAGGTAAAGATAAGCATTTTAAAGTTACCTTTAGCTTAAGTACCGTATTTAGTAATTATTAATTTCTAATCCAAACTTGTTTCTTCCTCTAGGTTTATCATCTAGCTACATAAAGCCCAGAACAAGATGGGAGGCAAGAGTGACTCAGGCTAACACAACTGCCTCAAAAAATGGTAAGACTATCCCTTAAATCCAGTTTATTAGAAAATGAAAATACTTTCCTAACAAAAAAAAATCATAATGCAAGCCTAAATTTATCTATCATTTCCAAGAAAAAAAACCCAACAAAATTAATAAGATGTTTTATACTTTTGGCTGGGACTGAATTATTGACCTACTGAAATCAGATTTTGCTAGTCCAGAATTTGAGCAAAACACACATAGTCCTTATTCTTCAGTTATACTGTTTGCTGTGGCTGATGACCACATACCACACTCAAAAAAACCCAAATCAACCAAACAAAAAATTCAGAAAGACAAAGTAATACACTCAGTAAAATAATCCCTGACAGTAACATACAGAGCATTTAAAGAGAAAGATGAGCAGATAAAGTGAGGCATGATGTGCCAATGTAATTTCATCAATCACAATTGCAACATGGCACCCTTTGAAACAATGTTGGTACCTGGGAGCCCCCTGTAAACAAGGCAAACAGAAAGAAGGGGAATCATTCATGACTGCTTCTGACCTCTGGAGAAAAGTAAAAATATCAGAGGCTGGGAAGTGGCTGTTTAACATCTCTATATTTACACACTTCATTTAGTAAATATATTAAATTAAACTGCAGATGTTCTGCTGTCAGCACAGCAGGCTAGCTGCAGAGTCTTAGCAGACTGTTTCCTGATAAAACCATTTTATGTACTGTAAATAAATAAACACTATTTTGTTAATTAGTAAATGAATTATTTTTTTAAAATTGCTTCACTAGGCTCTTTAGAGCCCGGCTACTGTAGTTCCTACTTTTACTACAGAACTTGCAATCAAAGAGGGAAAGTGTTCAATCTCCTTGAAATTGTAACTTTGGAACAATTAATTATCATTATTGCAAACACATTTTAAATTATTAAATATTTCAACTATATTACTAGAATCAAAATCACAGAAACTAGACTGAAAAGAAAAACAAACTGAAAGGAAAAAACCTCACTCATCCTTAAGAGAGACATCAGGAATATCAAGTTTATATAATTAATTTAATTTTTACAAAAGACTTTTGAAATTAATAATCAGAGGGAGATTTACAGAATACTGAAAGGAAACAAGATATAGGATGAAAAATTAATGCATAATAAATTTAAAGACATAGGTTCTCATCAACCTTGCATGTATTCTCATAAGAAATTGCAAAGGAAGCCTTACAGAAAATAAGTCCATTCATAATTGAAAGACAAGACAGAAAGTCAAACCAAAAGTCCACCAAATATCAGATAGCTACATTTTATTGCATCATTGTGCTCATTTGTTCCAACTTGCTGGCTCAGTAAAGTTTTTAATAGACAGATGGCTAATTTTATCATTTCAACCCAATTTCTTACTGGACCAACTCCAAAGATCCAGTGTTAGTGTAATGCCTTGGATAAAGGTCAACACAATAAGAGGAGAACATATGCTAATGTTAGCATTTCACGTAGTCTTCTTTAACAGAATATACAGTGCTAAGCTGAGGGATTTGCACTGGCTCAACACTAACACCATATGGGTGGCCTGTTGAAAAGTAATGATGGCCTAAGCACAGCATCTTAATCAGGTACTGCTGGCCAATGAATCAAATAGCACCACACAAGTAATCACTAAGTGATTAAAAAAATTACAGAAGATGTATTGCTGAAATTACTGTGCTAACTAGAGAAGTGATTTTGTCTTAGCTAAAGCCTGTCACACCATTACCTCTTAATCTTAACCCCAATCTTTTTCATCCTCATAAAAATCTCTCTCAAATAAAAGGAACCCAATTGTTGGTTGTTACGGTACTTGCAATTTTGATAACTCTATATTATTTCTTGCTAAAGATTTACAAAAGGAGTACATGAAAGGTTTTAATCCTTTCAGTAACTGACAGTATGTATAGAAAAGCTCCTTGCAAATTTCATAGACAAGTCTTGCTTTAATTAATTTCAATAATTTTGTTTAAATTGAAAGAATTACTTGGGTTTATTAGGTAAGCAAGGCTTGACTCTCTAATATATGCATAATAATTGTATTAGACATTACTTCTACCTGGGTTAAAATGATACTCAGTACATCTGTCAGCCTGTACTACTTAGGGATCTGCACTTTGTGGATGTAGCAGGATACCTGTATAACCTTCATTTTCTTTAGTAATAAAACACTGACTGCTTAAAAAAGCCTTGGATATAATTGAAACTTAGAGGGAAAGCCACAGGATGGATGTTCGAACAGAACCCGTTTTCTTTAAAAAAAAAAAAAAATTAAAAAATTATCCATTAGTTGAAGAGTTGCAGCCAGTTTCTTCAATAGAGGGGCTGCAAAAATGACTGAGGAACAAGAGCGTTGTACCTATAAGCCCAGTTTCAAAGATGAGTTTTAGTTTCTAAACTCATCTTCAGTTCCACAACGTAGCTCACTAGGAGTAGTTTCATGTCACTGCTAAAGCAATCTAAATAATCTAATCTCAAAAGTGGCAGGCTCTTCCCTTCCTATCTTGTCAACTAGGTATTTTTATTTTTTCCTTCTCCATTTGGTTCAAAGGCGATATCTAGTAGAATACAGATAATTTTCTATTACAGGTGAAGGAAAAGAATAGCTTTAAATCTGAACAGCAAGAAGATACATTTATCTCAAAATTAAATGGAGGGTAGAACGGAAGGGGAATGTAGATGTTATGTTCAATAAGACATTACAGCTCATCTGATTAAATCTGCAGAGAGATGAGATTATTTCAAAGTTTTAAGCACATAGGTGTTTGGTGTGCAGACAGCTGATTTACACACATTTAATGGGGGAGATGAGGGGAAGGGAAGGGCTATGGAGGAAGATGTGCAGAAAGGAACTGGGACCACAGTGATTTTTCTCAAAAACTGCTGTATCCATAACACAAGCAAGCAGTTACATTTAAAAGAAACAGTTTCAAAAAATTGACCGTGATACTCTTAGTTCTAAGATAGTGAGTACAATGCTAATATGAACAAAATTTATTTCTGTAATTTAAGGTTTTGCATTAAAATTATATACTTCTATTCATGCAACACTGTTTACACTAAGAAACACTTTGCCATGCAGATGAGCTACCCTCACAAAAGGAGAAAAGAGATTTTAGAAGTGTTTCAAATTCTCTTTATGAAAACTTGATGAATTCTAAACCAAAGTAGTCTCTGCAAGGAACTTTGTTCCCCAAATTTTAGTTCCTGAAAATGACTACCAACCCTTTCAGGCCTGCCCACAGGAATTTATTCAAAACAAAATGAGTAAGTGGAACAAAGCCTAAGTTTCTGCCTATAGAAACAAGCCTTCAACTGTGCCAGGATAAAACCCTCAAAACTCAACTTTTGTAAATAAATGTTTCTATCATACTAGTTTGAAGAGTTTGTTTAAGTATCTATAAAGTATTGCTAATCATTTAATTTTTACCCAATAGATAAAATGGAAGCAGATTGCATTACAGAGAAAAGCTTTCTGATTTATATTTAAAACTAATCTAGGGAAATAAGAGACTCATTTTCAAAGTAAAACTTCTGCATTCTGAGCTCAGTGTCAACAAAAATAAAACCCTGTTCACAAGAGCTAAAAGTGATTTGCAACAGAAAAATCTGAAGGTAACTCAAAGATTATTCTAAACTAGCCCAGGAATGAAACCCTTGTAAGCATTTTAATATTAAAAACTGAATTAACTATCGCCTTTATTTTTGGTGCTAATATGAAATGTTCTCACTAAATTTAAATATTGTGAAAAAACATTCAGACTAAAAACAAAACACAGCTTAAAGAAATGTCAGACATGTACAAAATTACTGTGAAAGAGGAAAAAGAAGAAAGAAAACCCCCCAGAAATTAGGCCAGTTTTTAGGCTACAAGCCAACTGTTTGCTCTACTTTGCTTTATTTATTAGTTCTTAAGGTATTTAAAACTTGAGCATTAAAACTGGAGAATAATTTGCAAATGAATGCACTTGCAGTTGTGAAAATATAACTCACAGCTGAATGTGGGTTATTCAGACAAATGGCTGCTTTGTTAGAGGAGGGGAAGTGAAGTTCTGTGTTAATTTATTACAAACTGCAGCATTTCAACCCTGATGTCCAGGCAACAATGTTTTTTATTTCAAGTAATTTATAAGTACTTCCCATAGCACTTAACAGTGATGTCTTTGGCTGTTTCACCATGGTACCAGAGCGTATATGTATTTACTGTGGGAATTTGTTTTTAATAAAACTGTTGTAAGGCATTTTTATTCCTTCTCTTTGTTACATTAGAAACATTCACTGCATAAGTAATGTATTTTTTCCTGCTTGAGAGGCAGCAGATTATGGCCAGCACTGTATTTGGTTGTGTAAAATAATGACAGGCTAAGTGATTTCTCAACCAAAGCAAGTTATTTCACTTGCCACGATTTCTTTCTTTTCTCTTCACTTTAACACTGCTGACAGCACATAACTTCTTTAAGGTCCCTCTGTTGGTATAATCATGTCAGTCCTCAGATTAGATCTGGTCAACATGAAAATCAGAAACATCAGGGAAGAAAAAAAACACAGTGTATGACATCTAAAGTAACTATGGCATCACATTGTATGCATTCCAATATTAGATATTCTGGAAGGAAGGTGTGGATTTTTTTTTTTTTTTTAATTATTTTTATTACATGCTTTGTTAAATGCTAAAAGACTTTATAGAGGGTCATACAAATTCAGTTGGGGTTGATTTGGCTTACAGACTGTCAGCTAAAAAAAAAACCAGAAGAAGTAAAAAGCTAAAGGTAACATACAAGGAATACTATATAGATGGTTGTGCATATACATGTAAATGCAAAACCAGACTGTGTGTATATACATATATCCATAACACTTAAAACTCACTCCTTTTCCTCCCTTTAACATAATAATCTTGTCATGCTTCTAATTTTGTTGATCTTTCTCAGAAAAGGTGCATTAATACGTTTGTAAGTCAGAAATGAACTATCATGATCATTTTCTAATGTCTTAAATGTTAGAAATGTCTTCTTTCATGTAAGTAATGTATTGTATAACTCCCAAAATAGTCCTGGAGTATCTTAATTCTCATACTCATCTACCATTTGTTTCAAAAAGTTATGTAAACTGTTACAACTGTAAAGGCAAAAATAATGTTCTTAATGTAATTTTGTTTTGAACGTCATGCTCCAGAAGCTTTTGCAGAATTACTGCAGCAGTGCAATAAACTATAGGCCAAATACATCTTCATTTAAATGCTTTGACACTGGCTAGTACACATAAATTTGGACAATCTAATTTCTTCTAGTCCTAGATTAGTCCTTGCTTTAACAAAAAGAATATTTGTAAATAATGGCATCCTAAAACTTCCGCTGAGTTGTTTTAAACTTATGTTAGAAGAGGTGAGAGATATTGAAATATATGTTTGTTTCCTTATAAAAAGTAAAAGCAGTCAACTTTGGGTGCCTCTGCACCAAAAAAAAAGTTTAGACTCCGACTTCAACTGAGTGATAGCCAGCTGGCAACAGTGATTTTTTTTTTTTCTCCTTTTTAATTTTTTTTCTTTAAATCAAAATAAAAAGATGCTGAAGTGAAAGACTCAATTCTTCTGCTACCAGAGTCATGCTTGAAATTTTCTTGCCAAATTTTAACATTTAGTCTTTTGTCAGCTACTTTACACCTACCTCAAGCCATATCAACATTACTTATGGGGAACATTCTTGCACATTTCTTGCATTATAATTGTGCAGAAAAGATCTTATCTTTGGTAAAAAAAAATATTGTTTAACCAGTTTGCTTCATGTATTTATCTTTTTCAAAGTCAAAAGAAGAACAAAAAAAATCTAGGAAAACATTCTGTAAAAATGCTCTCAACATCTTGTTCAGAGACATAAAATTTCACCTCAGAATATAAACGCATATTGAGCATGTTCTTAGAGTCATATCCATAAAGCCAAGTAAGCCCCTGAAAGTTCTTCTCTCACCAGGGAAAAATTGAGTTTCCCACATTATGTAATCTTAGTAATTCTGAGTAAAAAAGATAGGGTTTTTTATTTGGTTCAG